>NW_026726322.1:0-46013 GCF_029784015.1 Lycium ferocissimum | reverse complement strand
AATGCGTTCGAATCACTTAGGATATTGTTATCATGCTTGTTGGTTTGGTTGTTGTTGATTTGGCCGAGTTGAATTCTCGGGGATGTCCGATTTATAGGGGAAATCTTTGCGAAATTTCGGTAGAAAAAGTAATGCGTGGAATTGGATTCTTTGATGTTTATGACTAATACTCGATATTTATTGACGTTGTGTAGACCTTGGAGAGTCGAGACTTGAATTCGGATTAGCTTAGGAAGCGGCTAAGGTATGTGAAGCTCACCTTTCTTTTGTTGGCATGTCTTAGTTAAAAATAAGCTATGACACGATTTTCGAGGTAATTCTACTCCGGTGATCCTAGCATATTTATGATCCATATTTGTTTCTTGATATTCATATTCGTAATAGAGCCAAATTATGGTCTTATGTTTTTCACATGAATGGATTTCAAAGATTGCATAAAAGTTGGTTTTCAAAGAGAGTTTGTTTCCTAAACGATCCCGAAACTACGAACTTCCGTAACTTTCGCGTAAAGGCTCGGATCGCTTCGATTTGTTCGTAGAAAGATCTAAGGTGAATAGTGTTTGTAACTCGAGGCGGACTCGGGTTGGTTTGGCCTAATACTATGATCCCTATGGTTTAAATATGACTATGATTAGATGGTTTGTCGATACGTTTTTGATGTATGTTATGTTTCGGAAGATATTTGGTATGACTATTGTCAGACTTTTTAAATGACACTCGTTTGGATTACTTCATTGAGTCTTGGGAATGTTTATTTGCACTTGGTTTCTCGCTACTCCGTTCGTGCGAGTGTGCCACTCTTTACCTGCGTCCGGGCCGGAAGTGTATTCGTGCACATTTCTCGCATTATTCACCGCGTCCCTCCATGGAGGGCGGGCACGTATATTTACCGCGTCCGCTGCTAGCGGGCCGGGGCACGTTATATGATATGATGATATGGGGAGGTGGCCGGGATGGCATATGATGATTCCTTTTACCGCGTCCCTCCAGGGGGGCGGGGCACGTTACATGTACACGCATATGATATGATTTTACTACCGCGTCCCTCACTAGAGGGCGGGGCACGTTATGTGTATATGTTTATGTATACGATGATTTCATTTACCGCGTCCCTCGCGAGAGGGCGGGCACGTTATATGCATACATGATGATTTTATGGAAATGACACGCATGTGATATATTTTTTTAAAGGCAAGTTTTATGATTTTTGTACTCTTTATCTCGGTATAATCCCGCTTATTATATTTCATGCTTTACATACTGTACTATTCACGTGCGACCCCTTTCTTCGGGGCGTCGTATCGCGCTTGAGGTACACCCGAGTGAGGGCGAAGATATTAGTAGGAGATGTTCCGGCGGGATTGCGAGCTCCGGTTGCTCGGAGTGCCCGAGTCAAAGTGTTATGATATGGATTCATGTTCGTGTTAGAGACTTTGCAGACAGTGTCGTGGGTACTAGATGTCGGTTATGTAAATGGCTATGTAAGCCGGTATATTATTATGCGTTGTGTTATAAGTTTCATATGTTGCAAGATTTTATTTGACTTGAAAAAAAAAAAAGCATACTATTCTTCGATAAATTTTTGTTATGTATATTTGTGTCATGATTTGAGGGCCAGCGTGAGTATGACTATTATGTGAGTCCGCGGGTTCGCTCGGCCCTAAATAAGGGTCGAGTGCCCATCACGCCCTAACGGAAATTAGGGTGTGACAGTTGATCATGCTGTAGGTGTTGAGTTTGCCAAGGCTTGATCTTTGGGAGTGTCTAGTGAGAAGAGGCCGCGTTATCATGGTGGCTATAGTGGTTCTAGCTACAGGGTTGGGGGACAGTCATCCGGGCCTTATCAGTCAGCTCCCAGCCGCCCTATTCAGTTAGCGTTAAATGATTTTTCAGGTGGTCCTCCTAGACCCAGTGGTTATGGAGCTGGAAAGTCCCATGGTGGTTCTTACTCTCATCCGGTTGTTGTGGTGGTCACACCTGATTTATCGGCTTTTGTATGTCGGCCTGTCCATGATTATGACTTCAGTATTAATTTGGAAGGTACAAGCCATGAGAAGTATGTAATAATGAAGTAAAGGATGAATTACGATCTCATAAGTCGTAACCAGGAAGGACAACCTTAGATTCAAAGGACATGACCATTATCAATTGTGATTAATTTCATGTATGGAGAGTTTTGGAAGATTCCAGGACCAACCAAATCAAAGAAAATAAGTTTGTTGAAAATTTGAAAAAAATTGGCAGGATTTTGGACAGAAATTTTGGGTCAACTTTGGAGGGGTATATCAGGAGTTTTGAGGTGTTTCAAGAGCCTAAAATGAAGTTCGTCGAGTCTAGATTCCAAAGCAACAAACTGTTTGTCAATACAATATCGGAGTAGGGAGTTATGGACATTTTAAAACAGACTGCCAGAAGCCGCGAATCTACGCGAAAATTCTAGAAACCTCTTAAAAGGTCCATTAAATTCGGCCCACTAGCCCAACCCGAGTTGGGCTGCTATATATATCCCTTTAAGTCATCCAAATCACAAAATTTCTCACCATTTCTTATCTCCCCCCTTCTCTATAGCCCTCCACACTTATCTCTCCACAATAAGAGAGTTATTGAGAATTCTTGAAGGTTCTACAAGACTCCACAACCCTCTAGAAATCTCCTAACATCTCTCTACACCCCTTTAGAATTTCTCACACCTCTCTCTCCATTATAAGAGTGTTCTTGAAGGTTCTCCATCATTCCAAAAATATTTTATACAATCACAAAAGAGGATCAAACTCCAAAACCCCAAGCTAATTCATGGAGAAGGATTGTTCTTGTCTCTACTTAATGTTGTGATGAATTTGGTCTTGGAAGAATTTGAGTGGGGTGAAGTTCTTCTAGTGTAAGGTCTGTTCACCATCCTATTTCTCATGATTAAGTTGATTTGGAGGTGTAGCAAGTCCTATAAAAGAAGAGAATCATAGTAGAGAAGTTGCAAATTATTAAAGGGAAGATGATGACTATGGAATGACTTTGAAATGAGATTTTGGATTAATTTAAGATTAAATTGAATATAATTATTTGATTATGGTATTGTGGATGTTGTTATGGTTAGTTGAGAAATTTGAAAAACATCGTGTGGGATGTTTTATGGAGCCTATTAGTGTTGATAATATTGTTGTGATGTTGATATTATTGTTGTTGTTGTTGGTTGTTGAATTGTGATTTCGGGCTAGGCATATAAACAGGGGAGATGCTGCCCGAATTTCGGTAGATTCTAAATGGAATTAAAGTGAAGGCTTAAGATGAGTGTATGACATTGAGCCTAACAATAGTATGAATGGTTTATATGTAGATTTACGAGCTTGGAAGGATAAACTTTGAGTGGCTAAGGAGACCGAAAGGTATGTTATGGCTAGTCCCTTTCTTTCTAAAGGCATGATTCTTTTCTTATGAACCCATACATGTTTTTCATAATATCCTTATTTCCAAAAGTTAGAAGTTCGTAATTCTTAAAAGCTTCTTATGATACTAAAGATGAGATGTTTTCTATGATGATGATGATTTTAATTCTAGAAATTCCAAAGCATATGATTTTAATGCTATTATGAGATTATTGAGCTTATTTTATGATTTTGTCGATATTATTCCTTATTTTTGATCTCACCTTATAATAATTGTTCCTTCAAGGTGAGATATAGCGATGATGATTGTTCAATAATATAAATCGGATGTTACCGACCATACATCACTCCGATAAAGTTGTAGCTTTTATTTGGGCTCTCATGCATGCTACTTGTATTATATATGCATATGATGTATATATGTTTATATATATGTATCGGATAATGGGAAAAGGTGAGGGGTTATATACGCATAACCACCTGATCAGTTGGTACATTATGATATCGTTCCGGACGCGGGATGTATGGGTAAATGGATCGGGCCATTCGTTTCGCGACAATATATATATACACACATATATATAATGATGATATGATATATGGATCGGTCTGCACGTTCCGCAACACTATTATATATATATATATATATATATATATATATATATATATATATATATATATATACGAGGAATGTTTTTTTTTTTTTAAAGAAAGCTAAGCATGCATGGTATCCGCCTAAAAAAGGTAATCGATATACGAGTGTCTCATGCTTCTTTATTCTTGTTTATGTTGTTATTCATGCCTTACATACTCGCATTAATCGTACTAACGTCCCTTCTTGTGGACGCTGCGCTCATGCCCGCAGGTAGGTAGGGAGACGGATCAAATCCATAGGTGCTTTATCAACGAATTCCCAGGAGCACTCCACTTACTTCGGAGCTGCAATCTATTGGTATTGGTCTTCATGGTCACTTGTATTCTATGTAGAGGCTCCTAGACATGTGTGTACAGTTAGACATTTCATAACCCTACCGGTTCATAGTGTTGTATAATATTTTAGAGGCTTGTCATCGGTTTTGTGACGGACATAATTGTTGAAGATTATATAGGGATGTGTCTTTATGTTGTGATATATGTCCTTATAGATTATGATATCTATGAGCTATCTTTATGGTCCACCCAGAAATGATGATGAGATGTATGTTTAGAGGTGCTCGGTGTGTTAGCTTCGGGTGCTCGTCACGGCCCTCTAGCTGGGTCGTGACAACTTTAGTCACCTGATGAAAGATTGTCCCAGAGTAGGTTCCAGCAAGGTTCCAGATTCCAAACTCTGAGGACTCCAGCACCATTTAGTGGTCATGGTGGTTCTTCAGCCAGAGGCAGTGCTCAGTCAGGTCGCGGTGGATCTCATCAGTCCAGGGGTGGACACCAATCAAGTAGAAGCAGTTCTCAGGCCTCCAGAGAAGGGGTGCAGTTGGGCGAGAGTGGCTGTGGTGGTGGTCTTTGCTATTCTTTTCCGGGTACGCCCAAGTCTATGGCCTGTGATGTTATGATCTCAGGTAATATTTCTGTTGGTCATTGACCTACTTCATTCTTGTTTGATCCAGGGTCTACTTTCTTTTATAAATATATATATATATATATATATATATATATATATATATATATATCTTCCTATCATCCGTTGGTTGGGACTTGACTACTGACCATCTTGATGTGCCTGTACATGTATCTACTCCGGTTGGAGACTCAGTTGTTGTTGATCGAGTCTTTCGGTCCTTCTTAGTTACTTTTTTGGGATATGATACTTGGGTAGATTTGATGATATTGGATATGGTAGACTTTGATATTATCTTAGGTATGACTTGGTCATTACCGTATCACGCGATCTTGGACTGTCACGCCAAGACAGTCATATTAGCTATGCCTGGAATTCTTAGATTAGAGTAGAGGGGTACTCCGAGCTCTGCTCCGAAGAAGATCATTTCTTATCTTCGTGCAAAGATGTTAGTTAGCAAGGGGTGTTTGGCCTACTTGGCCCATTGATGTGCCGCGTAATTTTGGCACATTTGATGCTTTTAACGGGGAGTTTTAACTTGTTTTCAAGCAATCTCATGTCATTTTCATGTATTTTCATCATGTGCAGGTGTTTAGTGTGTTTATAGCGAAAGTAGGGAAGTTTAATAACAAGAGCAGATAAACATGTGCAAAAAGTGAAAGTGACTGAAGATAGACTTTTACGGAGGAAAAGACAGTCTGTATAGTTTTTGCGGCCTGTCAATGTTGGCGTAAAACAGTTACAGAAATAGATGATGGAAAGAAATAATTGACGGCAGAAAAGTACGGATTGTATAATATTTACGGTGCGTAAAAACCCACTATAGATCAGCAACAGCAAGTCCATGACTGAAGCCTGAATTCACGGTCAAGATATACGGTCCGTAAATGTTTTACAATCCGTAAAAGATGGGCGTAGATTCAAAAGACAGGCAGCCATTTTATGGACAACAGCAAGATATTTACGAACCGTATAGTATTTACGGTCCGTATAATGATCCGATGGGGACAATTTTGTCAACTTATTTTCCACGACTTGGACCATTATAAATACTTGATGTAGGTTTTTGTAGACTACTCTTGACCAGATTTCAGTTTTTAATATCCTTAGCATTGAATACACAAATTTTTTGGAGCTTTTTGGGATTACAAACAATTGCAATTATTTTCTCTTCAATTCCAATCAATCATTCGTAAGCATTATGATTTCAATTATCTATTTTTGTTCTTCTTTCTCTATGAGTAGCTAAATCGATTACTATGGTTGTGAACCCTAGGATGGGTGTTTTGTGATTGGGAATTAGGATTGATAAATGCATAATAGATTGCTAGGGTTTATTTATTCTTCGTTCTTCATTCATGATTAATGGTTGCAAACATTGATTAAAGCCATAAACTTTATTTCACTTGGGAAAGCATCTACGGTTTGATAAGAATAAATAACAAGAACTCAAGGCTTTAAACCTTGTTTAACAAATTCACTTAGGAATAAGGAGAATTTACTTGGCACAAATTAACCGTTCTTCATATACACACTTTTATATTTGGGAAAATCATTAAGAGAAATAATCTTTAATTGTTGGGAAACACTAGTGTTTCAATAAGAGGTTAAGTGTATTCTGATAACGATCCATTAGAAGTATATCAAAACCAATCGCCATAAGCATACACTTTATCTGAAGTCAACATCGGGGGTAGATGAGATTTTTTGGAGATTTCGTTGATTCCATTAGGTCCAGAATGTCTATTATAGCTTGGTAGAGTAGTTGGTTCGGTTCTTGAGAGGGTCGAGGGCATTTTAGTCTTTTGGTTTGAAAGTTAGTTTTTGGGTGTTCGGGGTTGACCTGGTCAAGATGATCTATTTTTGAAATTCGAAGAGCTCGGATGAGTTTACAGCGTGTTTTTAGAGTGGTTTTCATACTTGGTTTGTATTTGGGAGGTTCCAAATGAGTCTTGGAATTTGGGGTGAATAGGTGAAAACACCAGATTTCTCTGGTGTCTGATGCGTCGCATCTACGGCACTTATTCTGTAGATGTATGGTCGGCTACGCATGTTTGGTCTGTATCTGTGGACCTAAGTGGATTTAATGAGGTTAAAGTAGGTGCGGTAAAAGACATCTGCGAGCCCTTGGCCACATCTGCAAGATCGCTGGCAGAATTAGATATTTCATTCTAACTTTGAACCTTAGGCTTTTCATTTACATATTTGGAGTTTAGGAGCTTAGCTAATGGATATTGGAGAGTTTAGCAAGGATCATCAAGGGGGTAAGTTTAGAACCTTCGTCTATATCATTGATTATTGAGGAATCTAAGGGTAGAAATCGTGATTTAAGGTAGAATTGGGGGTTTATGAACCCTAAGATAAAATAAGGATTTTCTTCAATTGATCATGAAATTGATGTGGGATTGAGTTGATTTTTAGTATCTAGATTCTTTAAATCATAGGTAGACAAAAGTTTGGACTAGATTTCCTAGTTTGCCCTTTTTGACTCAGAATCCTATATTAGGTATCGTTTTGGGTCTGGATTATTGCTATGTCAATATGGGTATTAATAGACTTGTGTTCTAATGTATAGTCCATATTTAAATAGATTGGGACCATTCAGAGGCCGTACGAAAAGGCAAGCAAATGTTGTGATTCGGACTCTTAATTCCAGGCAAGTTGAGACTTTTTACCTTATATAGCGTCGCGGTCTTAATGAACCTAATTAAGAGGGTTAATGGGGTTACTAAGGGGGTCCCGATACTCGTGAGGTGACGAGCACTTGTATCGGGTATCGTGCCATGATATAGGTAATTGTGTACTTTAATTGTATAGTTGGTCTGAATGCCATACTTTAGGCACTAGCTGGTAGATAGTACGATCCTATCTGTGATTGGGGTCTGAAGCCCGTACTTTCTATCTTTGATTTTATGCCTATCTTATGTGATATGTGTGTAGTACGTCACTCCAAAATACTCGTTAAAAGTGAATAAGAAGCTAAGGCGGGACCTTTATGAATTATGCTGATCTAAATGGAATCTTTGTTGCATATTCTTGCTTCTTATTGTGTTCCATGTCATATTCATGCTAATTTTGTATCTCATGCCTATTATTATTGAGGATACAATTGTGGGTTCGTGGAAAAACTGGTTTCATACGGAGTGATAATGATTTTGAGATGATTAGCTAAGAGACAGGTATATGGATCCTGCGGGGCTAAGTTATGAGATTTGGAGCCTAATGTGGCTAAGAACCCGATGTGATCTGTGATATCTAGTATTCCGGGTGCTATATGGACCTCGCGAGTCTCCCACGGGTTATGATTCGTTAATGTTCAAACGTGTGTGTACTGGATGATGGATAGAAAGGCCTTGCAATGCATACTTTAACTGTTATTGCTGATTCTTCCTGATTGAGCTGTTTTGGATTGTTATTGTCTTCGTGGGCCAAATACTTATTTTTTCGTGTTATTATGTATCTCAGACTAATGGCGGCTAAGTGTAGTAGTAGTAATTGAAGACCAGCCCTCACCTCCGTTCTATTTAGATCTGTCGACGATGCTGCTGAGTACCTATTGTTTTTTGTATTCACACTACACTTGCTGCACAGTTTTTATGTGCAGATTCCATGCCCACCACTAGCGGACCTCGAGACTTCATGGTTGCTCGTTGAGGAAGCCATTCGAAGAGTTCGGGGTGAGCTACATGATGATCCGTAGCACTGGATTTTCCTTCTATCTCTTATTTCTCGTCTTTTCATTTCAGACATTATTTGAGTACCATTCAGACGTGTATTCATATTTAGTAGTACTTGTCTTTGTGACACCAGATTCGGGGGTTTGATGAACTTTTATTTCCGCTCTAATGATTTATAAAGACTTAAGACCTAAAAAAGACTTGTATGCTTATTTCGTTTTATTATTATTCTCAATTATTTTAAAATGAACTATTGGCATACCTACTCGGGGGAGTTGGTGCCTTCACGACTAGTCAAATTGGGTCAGGAAAAATTTGTATCAGAGCTTTAGGTTAATCGGTCTTACACTACTTGAACAATGTCTAGTAGAGTCTTGCGGATCGATACGATGAGTGTTGACACCTAATTTTTGACCTCCAATAATTTTATTTTATTGTCTAGAGTTCCTGAATCTCAGACGGAAGCGAAATATGTATTTTTATAAATCAAAATGATTTTACAAAATTATTCCGATAATATTTTGCCATTTCATTTGGAAAAATAACTTCCAATATATATTGTAAATCATTTTAAAATAATTTACATATTTCATCATTAATATTAAGGTATTTGTCAAATTTAATCCAAAATAATTCAAAATAATTATTCCATTATTTGTTTAAGTTATTATATATCAAATTGACAATTATTTTACTCCGTTGATTCAAGAAAATCGATTAATTAAATGAAATACTCATTCTACTTGTCAATTGAAAACTACAATTGCATTTTTCTGTGACCCAAATTGATTACTATTAATCATTTGCCTAATTGTGGTTACATTCAAAATTAGTTGCTATATGTTAATTGAGGTTATAAATTGTTAATTGGTCAATTAGTTATAATGTGGTCATTGTTGAAATGTTTAATTAATGGACACATTAAATTATGGCTAATTGACAAAATGTCACATTTTGTCCCTCCCTATACAAACATATTGTCACGACCCAATTAATGCGCCATGACGGGTACCCGGAGCTAGCTACCGAGCACTACTCAACATGCTAACTATCATACCCAACCTGAACATATACACATAATTCCTCAAAGTATTGCTTACTATGAAATGATCACTATACATCTCCCAAAAACATGCATTTCTATACATAGGCCCATAAGGCTACAAAACGACATACAAAAGATACACTGAAGAGATCTGCGAGATATCTACTACCCACGCATATGTATCTACGAGCCTCTAACTAGACTACTGAGGTCATAAGGACGGGACAGGACCCAAATATATACACAAAAGAATATCCCAATAAGCGGCAACTCCGGAGTAGTGTAGTGCTCTTGCAAATCTGCTGAATGAGGCCCCTAAGCGTCTGTGTCGTCTCCCTGTCTACCTGCGGGCATGAACGCAGCGTCCATAAAAGAAAGGACGTCAGTACGAATAATGTACTGAGTATGTAAGGCATGTACAACAGCATAACAAAGAAATAGGAGAGCATAAGATGAAGAAATAACCTATAACTGATTGCCTCTTAAGGCGGAGTCATGCATGCTAACTTTTATAATAAACAACATCATATCATGTATACATATATATAAACTGCCCGACCATATAGGTACGGTGTGATCATCATTAGCCCGCGTCCGGGGTAAACATCTCATGCTGCCCACTAGTGGTGTCTGCCCAGCCAACTAGGCACGGTGTAATATTACATGTACATAACATAAAGCATGCATGAGAGCTCAAGTAAAAGCCATGAATCTATCGGAGTGACGTAAGGTCGGTAACCTCCGATCATATTATGGAATAATCATCATCGCTATGTCTCACCTTGAAGGAACTAATATCACAATATGAGACTACAACAAGGAATAACATCAATGAAATCATAAGATAAGATTATCAAGCTCATCATAGCATCATCTCATAAGCTTCGGAATCTCTAGAAATAGCATCATCATCATTATCATGGAACATATCTCATCTCTAGCTCATAAGAAACTATTAAGAATCATGAACTCTCAACTTTGGGATATAAGAAGGTCATGGAAATATAGGGAAAGTGGTAATATAAGAGTCATTCCTTTATGAAAGAAAAGGACTAGCCTTACATACCTTTACATCTCTTTAACTTTATTGTCTAAACGCTTTCCTCCCAAGCTCACAATTCTACATACAAGAGAATTCGTACTAAGGTTAGATCATTAGAAACACGCTTAAGTCAACTAAAAGGCTAACGAAAATAGGGCAGCATTTCCTTTGTTTCGACAACTTTCTCCATATAATTAAACAACTCCCAAACAGCAATAGGAAAACCCATAATATCACAATCAATATATTTCTCAAGTTAAGCATTGTTCACTTCTCAAATTCACTTTCAAAGTCATCCATAACCATGACTACAATACAACAACATATTCTTTCTTCCCATAATACTTCCTCAATGTCATTAGCATCATTCATAACAAGATTATACTCATCTCATACTAAGAATTATGACTCAAATTAACTGACTACTCAAAATACCATTATTTCCATATTTGAGCTCATATTCTACTTTCTTCTCTAATACAAGTCTTTCAACCACTCAATACTTTTAATAACAAGAACTAGATGTAAAACTCACTTTTGATTATGTCGGAATGATCTTTGGATGAAGATACTTCACTTGAGAAAATCCCAACTTCAACACAAAAGGAATTCTTGACTCCCACGAACCCTAGTGAGCCACTTTACACTTGATCATTTTGATTCTTGCAAGTTAATCTTTGATTTCTCTTGAGTTCATGTTGATATGGTATGGAGAATGTTCTAGAGCTCTCTTGAGGTGTGGAGAATGAGGGAAATGAAAAATAAGAACTTGGGTCCTCTTTTTATAAAAAATTAAAAGCTACCCGACTTGGTTATACAGACGCTTATACGGTCCATATAAGTGACTGTATAATACTACCAGGGAGTGACCCTTCTCTGGACAGGTTATACAGGTGGTCGTATAACTCACATTTTTTTGAAATTGTTCCCGTCGCTTCGCTTGACTTCTAATCCTTGTGGAACCTTCTTGGCACTTGTATAATACTTCATTAACCATCTAGGGAGCCTTATAGCTCCTCCTCAATATGTTACTAACTAATCATTAACTTGATAGCTCACGAAACCTTCCCAAACACAACTTATACTTCACTTTCTTCAACGAACTTAGATTCACCGATTCATATAGCTTCAAAATATTGGCATATACACTTTAAAGCTACTAATTACTCTCCTTATAGTCGTAAGGACTTCATGTTCACCTTGAGCTTGCATAATTCTATTCACAGTATGACAACATGGAATGTCCGAGGTGTAACACATATATACACGGGTATACACAAATATACATGTATACCGTGTATATAAGTTTCAGGCCCCTTTCCTTTTTTTTTTTAAAAAAAGCCAAGTCCACCCCAAATTGCCAGACCTGGCCAATTATCCAAACGACCCCTTTAGTATACGCAATTGCGAACCAAACGACCCTTATTCTTCAGAAGAATAAGGGTTCTCTTTGTAGAAACCCTACCAGCCGCATAGGGTCATCCACACTCCACATCGCCTCCATTGCCGAAAATGGCAAGTTTTCAGGCGATTAAGCCTTTCATCAGTGTTGTATGGTCATTTTGGGAAAGAGAAATTAATTCTCTTACTTTCTCTCACCAATACCCACCACGTCACCACTAAGAAAGAGGTAAAACCTATCCTCTCTCTTACTTTTTTCCAAGTCTAAGGTCAAATGAGTACCGTTTCCTTAATTGAATTTATCTTCAACACAAGACAGACCTTACAAGCCTCATATAGACTGAGTAGTAACTCGATTAAGCTAGGGTTAGAAAAAATGCTTAAAACTAGACCTAATCAAGTATTTAGTCTAAAATTTTATATTTTTCTTTCATTGTATGGCTGAGTTTCTGGTATTGGCAAGCAAAGGAGCATTCCAAGTTTAAATATCGACCAAGGCTACTCATAGAAGAGGTAATTTTTCTTCCTTTTAGTCTTAATTTTTGGTAGTATTTAGTATTTCTTAATTGTATGTGTTCTTATCTGTTTGATTATTCTATAGTTTGTCTTAAAGATCTGTTTTAGGCTTATTTTTAGTATAAAATATTAATTAGTATCATTAATTAATTATCATATGTGTTTAGCTTAAGTCGATTAGGGTTAATGTTAGTGTTAAAACTAAGTAGATGTGGGAATTTATTTAAGTAGAAAAGATGCAATGTTTACCCTTTAGCTATCCTCAAATGTCTTATATACTTAACTGATGATCTTATTGCTATGGATTAGTTGGAGTTTCCTTTGTGATTTGCTTATTCATGTGGTCATTAGTAATGGTTCTTCCTTTTAGCTTAAATTTTAATAACTTTAAAGTGTTATATGATGTAGTTTCTGTTAAGAAGATTTATTTGAAATGATGTATTTAGGTGTTTACCTGCTAGATAATCTTTTGTATATAGGATTTAATTTAACTTAGTGTTAATTAGTGTTGTATGGTTGATCATATTTTAAAGTATGATTAGGTTAATGATCCATCATGTTTAGAAACCATCCTAGAATTAACTTCATGACTAGCTTGACTGTTTTATGTTAATATATTCTTCTTATGATATAAGATAGCTTCATGTTCACTTGTTTGATGTTTTGGGATTGGTTTATAGCTTCATGCCTCCCTGTGAGTTGAAATGGTACTTAAGTGTGACATGTTTGGACCCTGCTTGCCTTACTAATCATCATGAGACTCTGTGTACATAGCTGCAGTCTAGATTGATCCTATTGCATCTGAAATGGTTCCTTTCAAGTGGTTTTGCCATTCTTTCATGTCTCATATGTATGTTTAGTTGGTCAGTTTTGTCTTATCGATGTTAAGTATTGAAGGGTGATTCCCTTGCATGTTCTTAACCCTATTTAAGTATGAGGCTTGACCATAACAAGACTAATAGGTTCATTTGATGTCTAAAAGAAAGTCTTTGTTCATTTTGTTATAAAAACAGTCTTGTCCCCATATCTTCAAACCCCTTTTGATCCATGTGACCTTTTATTTGCATTGAACATGTTGAGATTCTGCAAAAATTATGAATATGCATCTCATGTTTGTCTAGAACTTTAGATGTACGCTTCATTAAAAATGATCCTCTCACCTGGACATAATTAGTATGCTTAAAAGAGGATAAGAATAGGGTTTGTATGATAGTTTCACATTGCAGCACTGCCATATATTTATCAAAGGTACATATCTGCTTGAATGGAGGTCCAGTTTTACACTTAAGAATGATTTAGAGTGATTTAAAGCAGGCTACCTGTTCAGTTAAGGTGTTGAATATGTCCAAAACCGTCTTTATATGATTTAATAACCAAGCTAAAGCATAATAGAGTCATTTTCATGTCTACCCTCCCCTTTGGCCTATTCTGTGTCATTATTATACTGTATATCAATAGATCCATTTGCATGTTCAACATAGATGTAATAGCATCTTGGGCCTATCCTTTATTTGTTACTTTCACGGAATTCATATTGGGCTTGCATGTGACTGATCCTGTTTGTGTGTGGATTTGGTCTTTATTTTTCACTTTTCTGTCTGTTTGGGGCTGTCCCGGCATCTTAATAAACTAGGCATGTACCTGCATTTTAATAAACTGGGCATGTCTGTTTCTATGCCTTTCACAAATATAGGATGTGTTTATGATATTGATTCATAATTAAGTGTTCATAATTTTTTTGTGTTGGTTAAGTGAATTGCTAAGTATAGATGCCTTCTAATAGCATTTTCCCTTTTCCCCCTCTTTGTTTGCATGGGAATACAACGCGGGCCATGTGGGCCATCTTCTTCTATTAAACCAGTTGGGCCAGAGGCCCAACTCACTTGATTCATCGAATCTGGCTAAAGAAGAATGATTGAAGGCCCAACCATGGGTGAAAATGGCAACTGGTGGGCTTAGGTAGGCTCACCAGCCTAACTCCTCCTCCTTTCAATTTATATGTACATATTTATATGATATTAAATAATTTTTGTATATGTAAACAACCTTAATGATATTATTGAAACCCAAATGTGTTAGACCTTAGGGAATTCGCATATGAGTTAACCTTTTCTCAAAATATATTTCAAACAATGTCACGGTTCATTATGATGTTTGCATATAATTGGTAATTTTTGGATTTCATAAAATACTTCAACCACTAAAACTGGCTCTATTATGTTTTCATATAAGGAAAACTCTTATATTTTGTTCCTTATCGTACGCACTTGACTCTATTGTGTTCTAAAGATTTCTTTGTTTCACTATCTCACATATGGTGAGGACATGTTCAGCTGTTGTCGGAGGTCAGAAGCCTACATCCGCACTCATACCTGCTTCCAGAAGTATTGCTAGAGGGGGAGCAGGGGACGTGGTCGAGGGCGGGGTAGGGCTAGAGCCCATGTTATCGCACTATCCAGGGCTAGAGCACTAACTGCTGCTTAGGGTCATGATAAGGAGGAATCTCCAGGTCCTAAGGATGTTCACGAGGAAAAGGTTGCTCCGGCAGAGGAGGTTCGACCTACTCAGGCACCTCCAGGGTTCATTGCTACACTAGTATTGCAGGATGCCTTGGTTCGCATTTTGGGATACTTCGAGGGTATGGCCCAGGCGGGCATGTTACTAGTCATGCCAGAGGGTTCTCAAACTAGGGTTGGAGCTCAAACTCCTGAGTAGGTTGCTGCAGGATTCAGGACCCTAGGGGCCCAAACATTTCTTTGTTGTGGCTCCCCATTTTCCAGGTGTTCTAGTTCTAGGTATTGCTATTCATCCTGTTGCCCAGCCTACCATGACCGTCGATCAACAGAAAAGTTGGGATAAGTTTGAGAAGATGAAGCCACCACAGTATGATAGGCGTTCTGATGATGATGCTCGTGAGTTTTTGGTTAGTTACCACGAGCGTTTTAACAATTTAGGGTTGGTTGAGTACAACGGAGTTGATTTCATCAGAGGGCTGGCCCTGCCAAGCAGTGGTGGAGGGCTGAGTTTTCTTGAGTGTTTCTAGAGAAATGGGTTCCCCGCAGTTTCAGAGATGAGAAGCGGGAGCAGTTTGATAGGTTGGAGCAGCGCAGGATGTCTAGGGACTGAGTCTGAGATGATGTTCCACTCCCTATCTCGCCATGCTTTGATTGTTCTACCCGATGAAATTGAACGGATCAGGAAGTTCATCAGGGGACTGTCGTATCACCTTCGAGACGCAGCAACTCACGTTGCCTCTTTGGGATGTACTTTTTAGCAAGTGGTGGATGCCTCTAGGTGAGTTGAGTCTATCAAGCGTGATGAGTTTGGGGACAGATCGGGCAAGAAGTCCCGCAACTCAGGTAGCTTTAAAGGCACCTCATCCATAGGTAGAGGTTATCAAGGTAAGGGTTATCGCCCCCAATTTAGCAGGCCAGTTCAAGCGGCGATTCAGCCTTCTACTGGTGGTTTTTCAAGTCGCAGTGGTTACAATTCTGGATAGGTTCCTAGGGTTCTTATTCCTGACCCAAAGGTCGAGGTGGGTATTCAGCCCCTTCTAGCTCCTCTCAGCAGCCTGTGTTCCGTCGTGGTTCTTTTAAGTATGGTGATATATGAAATTTTGACAAAGAGTGTCCTAGACTTACACAGGGTGGTTCACACTCCTGTGCACATACTTCTGCACCTAGATCAGCAGCACAACTGGCTAGAGGCAGTGCACAGGGTGATAAAAGTGGTTCCCAGTCCAGTAGGGGTGGTACTCAGGCAGGCCGTGGTGGAGGTTGCAGAGGTTCTCAGGTCGAGGGTGGCCATGCTCAATTCTATATGTTTCCAGGTAGATCAGAGGCAGAGGCTTCTAATATGCTGTCATTACAGGTACTATTTCGGCTTGTCATCGATCTTCTATAACATTATTTGATCCGGGTTTTACATATTCTTATGTGTCTACTTATTTTGCTATGGGTTTGGATATGATGTGTGAGTCACTTGATGTACCCGTTAGAGTTTCTACTCCTATTCGAGATTCTATAGCCGTGGATTGGGTGTACGATCCTGTGTTGTGACCTTGATAGGGTATGACACTTAGGTTGGTTTGATGATCCTAGACATGGTAGACTTTGATATTACTCTAGGTATGAGTTGATTGTCCCCTTATCATGGGATCATGGTGTCACGACCTATTTTTTCCTAAGCCGTGCGGGCACTTACCTTCCCACCTCGGCAAGCGAACCCTCAACCCAAAAATATATAAATACGTAAAAGAATGAAATGAAGTAGCAAAATAGTACAACTATGTAAGTCTCACGATATACATATAGAAGTAGTAGAATAGTGCGGAATAATAACACCACCACCAAGGTATAGTCTGAATAACACAAGAGCATCTAACATGGAAATAATACAATCCGAAATGCTAATAGATAAAGTGTCTATGTGTTATGAACCGTATTTCGTACGTTTGGATAATTCGGGATAATTACGAGAAGTGAAGGGCAAAGCTATGTTGTGATCTTGTTTAATGCACAAGTTGTTTATGAGTATTGTTTATGAATATTATTAGTAGGGAAATATTGGAAAAGGCTAAGGATAAAAAGGGAAATTCGCAAAGTGGCTCATGGGAAAAATTGTGGAAGACTAGGGGCAAAACGGGAATTTCACAATGTTCAAAAAAAGGCCAAGGGATGACTAAGTCAAACAATTAAGTCATCTTTTATTTTCAAGAAAAAGGAAGAAAATTCTAGAAAAATGGAGAAGGGGCCATATGTTTATATTCTTACTTGGGGGACTTAATTATAATTATGGGTAAGTGGTGGAAGATATATATATATAAGAGGTCATCATTTTAATTTAAGAAACTAGGAGAAAGAGAAAACAAAGAAGATGAAGGAGAAAAGTAAGGCCATTTTCGGCCATGGAGGAGCAAGGTTGCCCCCTTGAAATTTTGTTAAAAAAAAATGATCTATTCTAGTATCCCTACTAATTTGAGGGTCCTCTTCAACATGGTGTAATCATTATAGCAAGTAAAGCATCCATTCTTGCAAGTTACAAATTCTAGCCAAGTGAGAAGTTGAGGAAAAGAAGGTAAGAATTAATTTCCTTTTATATGTTAGAGATGGTTTATGTATGTTGAAGTGTGTAGAAAAGGATTAAATTCATGAAATATGTGTGTATATGTGTTGGCCGAATAGAAGTGGTGTGGTGTAGAAAGAACGGATTAATTTTACTTAGTACTTAGATTGTTGTTGTAATGTATAGAAATAGATGAAAATTCATGAAAATATGTATGTTGTTGTTGTGGCCGAATAAGGGGTTGTTTTGGTAAGTTATGGTGAATTGATTTTATTTGATAAATTAGTGGTTGTCATTATGGATTATGTGATGTAAAATGGAGGTTTAGTAGCTTGAGGTGAATTGGAGTTGTTTGTGCATCATTGAAGAAGTTAGTGTGATGTTAGTGTGGTTCGGTGTTTGTAGAATAAATTCACCAATGTATGGATTGTTGATATAACTCATAAATTTGGAAGGAAGTAATGCGTTGTTGACTTTGGTGGTGTTGTGAGATTTCAGGTGGAAGTATGTATTAATTGAATTGAATTGAATTGAATATTGAAGTGTTGTTAGAATAATTGCTAGCATTGTTATTGGTTTGGCCGAGTTCCATTCTCGGGTTTGTTGTTGATGATTTGGGGCCGAGTAAGATTCTCGGGGGCGGTGTATTTACAGGGGAGATCTTTGCCAAAATTTCGGCAGATCATAAGTGAATTTATTTGAAAAATCAAGACAAGTGTGCTTAGTAATGAATCTAATGGTTGCATCAATTTTCTTGAATGTAGACTAACAAGTCGGACAAGCGTATCTAGTAAGGCGCGGCACAGGTATGTGAGGCTCGTCTCTTTTCTTCAAAAGGCATGACCCCCACGTTATAATGTCTTAAATGTTTTTATATCTTCCTTGCTTGCAAAAAATTAGAAGCCTATGACTCCAAGGTATAAGTCTTTTCCTAATAAGTTCATAGTTGCTTTTCAAATGTCCATACTTTTCCAAAAAAAAAAAAAACCAAGTTCTAAGAGGTTGAGAGCTTTTATGAATAAAACGACGAATATGATTTTATAATGACAACGATGATGGCAAATATGAGAAAACATCTACGACGAATATGTCGAGGATACGTTCCTACCATGGATATGACAGTATGAGAACGTTAAGTTATTTCTTGATTTCTCAACTCTACTCATGGATAATGACTATTTTAAGGATCTCTAGTATATGAAACGATGCCTTACGATCCTATTTCATGTTTTCTCATGATGTTACTCTCGATTGTTAGTCTCGCCTTATATTAATTGTCCCTTCAAGGTGAGACAAAGCGACCATGATTATTCCATAATACGATCGGAGGTTACCGACCTTACGTCACTCCGATAGATACATGACTTTCTTTGGGCTCTCATGCATGCTACTTATATGATATATGATATATGATATATGTATATGTGTATGGGGAATATGGGAAAGGGCGAGAGCGTTATATACGCGTAACCACCTGATCAGTTGGTATAATATGATATGATACCGTCCCGGACGCGGGATATGTGGTTATGGATCGGTCGCACGTTCCGCAAGAATATATTATATGGATCGGGCTGCACGTTCCGCAGAATACGATAAATTATATGGATCGGGCTGCACGTTCCATATATATATATATATGATATATACGTATATATGGATCGGGCTGCACGTTCATGGAAAAATATTTTCTTCTTGTTTTTCACTAAACATGCATGGTAACGCCTAAAAGGCACTCGGATGTACATATTACTCTTGTATCTCATGATGTGCTCCATATTTCCATTATGTTACTGTTCATGCTTTGTATCCTTTGATATGTTATTACTCATGCCTTACATACTCGCATGTGTGTGTGTGTGTAGCCGACGCCCTTTTTGTGGGCGATGCAATGCGTTTCATGCCGTTATGAAGCATAGAGAATGAAGGTTGAACCATTACAGAATAAAGACGTTCGGCTAAATTTGATTTAGTAGATTGTTTGTTCCATTTGTTGAAGGGAGTCCTGTCGAGTCGAGTGAGAAGGTGTGATCCTAATGTAGTTCTTGCAGCTTTGTTCAAAGTTAGAGACTTTGGAGAGATAGAGTCGTTGGGGTCTAGAGTGTCGGTTATTTTGAAAACGGCCCCACTAGCCGATATGTTCTTATTATACATTATGTTATAGAGTCCTTACGCTTACAGACTGTGTTTAATTTGAGAAACGATAAAAAGATTTTGAAAATTTTACTATGTATTTTACTTTCATTTGATTTAAGAACCCAAAGAGAATATATAAAGAGTAATAAGAGTCCACGGGTTCGCTCGGCTCCGAATATGGGGTCGGTGCCCATCACACCCTAGTAAGACCGGGGTGTGACAAAGTGGGGTACCTTTCGTAGCGGGGACCTTCCTAAGGGATTTCGTTCATTTGGACTTTTGCGTATGAATTTTCTTCTTGCTTAATGATTTATGATTATAATTTTATGCATATGTATGAGTCATTTCCATGGCGGTCCGCGTTAGCTTCGCCACATTTATAAGGTGTGATCTTTGTGTTACGGTTCGCGGGCATCTTATGGGGATATGATGTGACCTTCTTTCTATCCCGCATCGTGCGATAGAGCCAAGTCTAAGTAAAAGTGAAATCCTTTATACAAGTTTTACTTTACTACGACGGGAGCCCCGCGAGGAGCGATACGGCTAAAGGTATTGCAGTGGTAGGTATTGATGTTCGTTCGTCATGTGCATAATGATATCGAGGTTCTGCGGACGATGGCTAAGATATGTCGTATACATGTGAATGCCGGTAAGGTATTGTTAATATTATGATTTGTTAGGGCCCGTATTTGAATAGTGAGAATGATAAAGGAGGCCCTACCGTAACGGGTACGTAGCAACTAAAAGGCACTCGGGAACTCTTGTACATCTCATGATGTGCATTGAAAGGAAATACGATAAACCAAGAATAAGCGAGGTGCGACGTTTCGAGCCATTAAAGGTTATGGATTTGGCATGGCGATAAATGTGTGGTGATCAGTTACCCTCGGGGTCTGAGTGTCGGTTTGACGGCCCCGCTGAAGTAGTCGTGTACATTATGTGGAAAGTGAACATCGTGTTGAAAAGGGTAAATTTTACGGTGATTTGTAAAAGAAAGGACGTGTTACGAAAATGTTTCGTCCTACCTATTAAGATCGAAGGTGTAAGGCTTCAACTTGCTCAAGTGTGTCCGAGTAACATGTAATAAAGGTCATACGAGGAAGTGGACGCGATTATATCAAGATTTTCCATTAAGACACCGGATTCCACCAAAGTTTCGAGGTTAAGCGTGCTTAGTGGGAGAAATTGCGACGCCGATTTTGAATACAGACCCCGGGAAATATGCGATAAACGGGAAATTCGATATATTCGGCACCTAAGCGACAAATGAGAAGTTCACACACGGGTGGAAGGTGCCTTAAGGGAAACTAGAAGACGTGTTACGAAAATGGGATGGTTGGAGACCATAAGAAGACGCGTAGGACGAGGCAAGTTTCGAGTTAACTTGCTCGACGAAGAGACACTTGGGGAGTAGGAATTCGATATATTCGGACCGCGCCCCTATAGGGGAATTAAGATAGGCTTGAACAAGACGCGTTTGGACGTATTTTTGAAGTGCTAGTTGGAATTAGGGTAGGCTTAGTATTAGTTGGAGATATATATATATATATATATATATATATATATATATATGAAGGTGTAGGATATCCCATACATGATTGTATCGGTGGACCTTGAATCCCAAAGAACCGAAGTTACAGACAAAAGGGCATCAATCGAGCGAGGGTACCGAAGTTCGAGTGACAAAAGAAGAGTAAATGGTACAAGTGTTGCAAAAAGTAAGCTGTTATTATTCTACTATAGGTTGAGATTGGAAATTCTAATATGACGATAGTTGGAAAAGAGAGAGAGTGAGTAGATGGAAAATGAAGAGATTAAACTGTCGAAAGGGGGTGAAAGGTAGGAAACCTCAGTAAGTGGAGCTCCTGAGGGAAATTACCAAAGAAAGCGCGAGACTATTTGAGTAAGAACTCGAAGTAAGCATGTGAAAAGGGGATAGAGTGTGGTAAAAGAAGACGGAGAGAAATATATGGAATTCGAGAACTAATTGCGACAAGTGAGGCTAAAGGAATAGTAACCGTGATAAGGAAAATGAAGTAAGAGAAGGAATGACTAAGTTTAGTGACGATGTTATAAGACTTCGGTATTGAAAGGTATATAAAGGTAAGGGTCGACATTGCCGAGTGGAAGTTGAAGGTATGGAATAAGAATTCATGTGAGGTCCGAGGGATTTGATCTTAGCGGAAATAAAATAAAATGAAGGGAACATGTATAGGAGACCGCTGGTTATAGCATCATAAGTATAGTTAAAGACCCGATGAATAAGGATAAAGAGAGTAAAGATTGTAAGGATTCTGTGCTAAGGGCAAGACAGTATGGATGCGCAGTTGCAACGTGAAGGTGTAGTCAAGGAAAATTTCGAGTAAGTGAGCGAAGCAAGGGAGAGGACGAATAGCGGATGGCGAGATACGGAAATATGGACTGAGGGACGACAAGGACAGAAAGTAAAAGAAAAAATAACTTGGGATAAGGAGTTTCGATATGTTACGTGTATAGTTGGAAAGAGAAATGAGTAATAAGATATAAACGAAGACTTCATAAAAAGGACTGTCGGCATATAAGGAGCCCCTTAAAGGGGGGGAGAACGTATTATAGGCTTCAGGTCCAATGAAGGAAACTCGTTAGCCCGGAACCCGAGTTTAAAGCATATCGGCCTATCAAGTGAATACATGAAGGAAGTAGGAACAAGTTGGTGCAGTGGACTAGGAAACCCATGATACGGAATGATGACTCATGTAAAGACCATGGAGTTCGACTATAAGGGAAAAAGGGTAAAAGTTAAGGAGTGAGCATGAATGAAAGGACCGCTATGGAAGGAACCCCTGAAGTGCTACGAGACCCTACAGATCAGTTGAACATTCGGGGACGAATGTTCTAGCGGGGGGGGAGGATGTTATGACCCGTATTTCGTACATTTGGATAATTCGGGATAATTGCGAGAAGTTAAGGGCAAAGCTATGTTGTGATCTTGTTTAATGCACAAGTTGTTTATGAGTATTGTTTATGAATATTATTAGTAGGGAAATATTGGAAAAGGCTAAGGATAAAAAGGAAATTCGCAAAGTGGCTCATGGGAAAAATTGTGGAAGACTAGGGGCAAAACGGGAATTTCACAATGTTCAAAAAAAAAAGGCCAAGGGATAACTAAGTCAAACAATTAAGTCATCTTTTATTTTCAAGAAAAAGGAAGAAAATTCTAGAAAAATGGAGAAGGGGCCATATGTTTATATTCTTACTTGGGGGACTTAATTATAATTATGGGTAAGTGGTGGAAGATATGTATATATAAGAGGTCATCATTTTAATTTAAGAAACTAGGAGAAAGAGAAAACAAAGAAGATGAAGGAGAAAAGCAAGGCCATTTTCGGCCATGGAGGAGCAAGGTTGCCCCTTGAAATTTTGTTAAAAAAAAAAAAGATCTATTCTAGTATCCCTACTAATTTGAGGGTCCTCTTCAACATGGTGTAATCATTATAGCAAGTAAAGCATCCATTCTTGCAAGTTACAAATTCTAGCCAAGTGAGAAGTTGAGGAAAGAAGGTAAGAATTAATTTCCTTTTATATGTTAGAGATGATTTATGTATGTTGAAGTGTGTAGAAAAGGATTAAATTCATGAAATATGTGTGTATATGTGTTGGCCGAATGGAAGTGGTGTGGTGTAGAAAGAACGGATTAATTTTACTTAGTACTTAGATTGTTGTTGTAATGTATAGAAATAGATGAAAATTCATGAAAATATGTATGTTGTTGTTGTGGCCGAATAAGGGGTTGTTTTGGTAAGTTATGGTGAATTGATTTTATTTGATAAATTAGTGGTTGTCATTATGGATTATGTGATGTAAAATGGAGGTTTAGTAGCTTGAGGTGAATTGGAGTTGTTTGTGCATCATTGAAGAAGTTAGTGTGATGTTAGTATGGTTCTGGTGTTTGTAAAAATAAATTCACCAATGTATGGATTGTTGCTATAACTCATAAATTTGGAAGGAAGTAATGCGTTGTTGACTTTGGTGGTGTTGTGAGATTTCAGTGGAAGTATGTATTAATTGAATTGAATTGAATTGAATATTGAAGTGTTGTTAGAATAATTGCTAGCATTGTTATTGGTTTGGCCAGTTCCATTCTCGGGTTTGTTGTTGATGATTTGGTAGGAGTAAGATTCTCGGGGGGGGGGGGGGGGCGGTGTATTTACGGGAGAGATCTCGCCGAAATTTCGCAGATCATAAGTGAATTTATTTGAAAAATCAAGACAAGTGTGCTTAGTAATGAATCTAATGGTTGCATCAATTTTCTTGAATGTAGACTAACAAGTACACGGACAAGCGTATATAGTAAGGCGCGGCACGATGTATGTGAGGCTCGTCTCTTTTCTTCAAAAGGCATGACCCCCACGTTATAATGTCTTAAATGTTTTTATATCTTCCTTGCTTGCAAAAAATTAGAAGCCTATGACTCCAAGGTGTAAGTCTTTTCCTAATAAGTTCATAGTTGATTTTCAAATGTCCATACTTTTAAAAAAAAAAAACCAAGTTCTAAGAGGTTGAGAGCTTTTATGAATAAAACGACGAATATGATTTTATAATGACAACGATGATGGCAAATATGAGAAAACGTCTACGACGAATATGTCGAGGATACGTTCCTACCATGGATATGACAAGATGAGAACGTTAAGTTATTTCTTGATTTCTCAACTCTACTCATGGATAATGACTATTTTAAGGATCTCTATATATATAAAACGATGCCTTACGATCCTATTTCATGTTTTCTCATGATGTTACTCTATTGTTAGTCTCGCGTTATATTAATTGTCCCTTCAAGGTGAGACAAAGCGACCATGATTATTCCATAATACGATCGGAGGTTACCGACCTTACGTCACTCCGATAGATACATGACTTTCTTTGGGTTCTCATGCATGCTACTTATATGATATATGATATATGATATATGTGTATGTGTATGGGGAATATGGGAAAGGGCGAGAGCGTTATATACGCGTAACCACCTGATCAGTTGGTATAATATGATATGATACCGTCCCGGACGCGGGATGCCCGGACGCGGGATATGTGGTTATGGATCGGGCTGCACGTTCCGCAGCAATATATTATATGGATCGGGCTGCACGTTCCGCAGCAATACGATAAATTATATGGATCGGGCTGCACGTTCCGCAGCAATATGATATATACGTATATATGGATCGGGCTGCACGTTCCGCAGCACTAAACATGCATGGTAACCGCCTAAAAGGCACTCAGATGTACATGTTACTCTTGTATCTCATGATGTGCTCCATATTTCCATTATGTTACTGTTCATTCTTTGTATCCTTTGATATGTTATTACTCATGCCTTACATACTCGCATACATTGCTCGTCGACGCCTTTTGTGGGCGCCGCGTTTCATGCCGCGCAGTACACCCGTATGAGTAGAAGCCATTACGAGACGTTCCGGCGGAGTTAGTAGACTCCATTTGTTCGAGTCTGTCGAGTCGAGTATGTGTCTTTATGCGGTTGTTCAAAGTTAGAGACTTTGCGGATAAGTCGTGGGTCTAGAGTGTCGCTTTTAAAAACGTCCCACTAGCCGATATGTTCTTATTATACATTATGTTATAGAGTCCTTACGCTTACTGCATCGTGTTTAATTTGAGAAACGATAAAAGATTTTGAAAATTTTACTATGTATTTTACTTTCATTTGATTTAAGAACCCAAAGAGAATATGTGAGTAATAAGAGTCCGCGGGTTCGCTCGGCTCCGAATATGGGGTCGGGTGCCCATCACACCCTAGTAAGACCGGGGTGTGATACTATGTCTCTGAATAGAATAGGACATAAAGATAGAAAAGTCTTTAAGGCAGCGGATGGCCATGCTCACCCCGGGAGACTCGAAGCAGAAGTCAAGCGACTATCACGCCCACGCGTCACGAAGTGGATCCAACTCGATACTCGCATTCATAAAAGAATGTAGCAATTGCAGTCGCACAAACAACAAGATCGGTAGGCATCATCGGCCGACTAAGCATAGCTAACACAACTCCAATAATAAAGCAGATAAGCAAATAAACCAACAAGTATAAATCAAAACAAAATCAGAATCAAGTATCCGTCATCGCCTAAGTAAAGCATCTGATCCCAAGTGTGCCAAGTCTGAACAGATACAATCCAATCCAATCATCGCAAAACACACCAAATATCTCAACCCGATCATAATACAATGCAATGCAGTAGTGTATGAATGCAATGCAATGCCATGCCATGCAAATGAGGTGTACACATGTACTCCGGACAGAAATATCGACGTCTCGATAGCACAACCCAGCGTGACTCGCGAAGTCTAAGTGCCACCCGTCCCGAATCTTTGCCCAATAGATAGACGGGACCCTAGATCTTTGCCCGCGGGGGGTTCTCACTGGCACCACTCTGGGGGACCCGCGGAATCCATGCACTATCAACGATTTCGGAACTAGCATCGGATATCGGCCATGCAATCCACGATTTCGGGATGAACATCAGACATTGGACTCTCACGTCACTCAAGTAAAAGAGTTCTCTCAAATATCAATTTCACTCAATCAACGATTCCGGGATGAACATCGGACGGCAGACTCTCACGTCACTCAAGTAAAACTGAGCCCAGCTCATCACGTGTTTCATCAGTGTCATCAATACCACAACAATGTATCATGAAAATGAGAGTGCGTGAAATGCATGAATCACATCAATAATCATGCTCAATATCGCAAGTACCAACAATGGGCACGCCAACAATATATCCGAATCACAAATACCGACAGTGGGTATGCCAATAATATAACCGAATCATAAGTACCAACAGTGGGTACGCCAACAATATACCCGAGTAAAAATACCAACAATGGGTATGCCAACTATATCATAATCAACATAATAAAACATAATCAACATCTACCAATGGCTCATGGCATCAAGCTGGCATAATAGAACAATCAAATCACACATAACGGGGTGGCTAGACCTAAATACGCAATAGGTCCCAACCTACAGCAATATCCAATTCGACTTCATACCCGAAGGTTCACATGTTGTCTCCAATAATATAATCTAAATATGCGCTTCGCTATACGAAGTATCACCAAGGGTAAGCCATAACCTACCTGGATGGTCGAACCACAACACCAACAACTCACTCATTTGCCTTGCCTTTCCGCTGAACCTCAGAACCAAAGTAGTCTAAGAATAATCAAATTCTAGATTAGAAATCATGAAGAATAATACTAATATTGCTACTATTTAAATTAGGTCAATTCCAGCTCTAGAAATTAGGAAAACAGGTCCACAAGGGCAAAACGGGAAATTTAAAAAGCAAAATACCAAATTAAGTCCTAGATGATCATAACCCAACCACTAATTGCTGATTTAACTCAAGGATTAGTCTAATTTCTGATTTCAAGCAAAACCCCTAAATTGGTGTACAAACCCTAACTCTTTGATTATGAAATTCAATACTACAAAGGAAGGATATATGATTAACAACCTTAGATTCATTAAAATCTAACATAAACATCACCAATTTATCATTAATAAGCTTAGGGACAATGTTCTTCAAAACCCTCTTTCAACTCCCATCGACATGGGTTTATTAAGGGGAAGGGTAAAATCTAAGATGATTATGGTTAAAGGAAGAGTAAAGGAACAAGTAAGATTTACCTCCAAGAACTGTTCCCCAAGGCTCTAATTTAGACATGAGAAATAATGAGGGTCTAAGGGCTTTTAACACTTTATTAATTTTACTAACTGCCCGTCACCAAATTTTTTTTAGCTGCAGATCGGACCCCCAGCGGTCACACTGCCAACCGGCGGTTAAGCCTAAAAGGCTTGGGATCACATAACTACAGGTTATTACCACGCATTCTTCGCCAGGTGCCGGTGCCCGCGAAATGCACCGTACACCAAAAAACTTCCCAAGTTCCACAATTCGATCCGATTTTCTGACTAGTTCCCGAGGCCATCTGCTCGAAATTCCCAACGGAGGTCTCATTGACCGAGTCAACTCCCGATGCCTTAATTATAATTTCCCAGCTCAAGTCCTGAAATGCATCCGAGTGCATTGGGAAATGAACCAAATACACACCCAAGTGCTAAACGACCATCCGGACCTCTGTGAGAATTGATGAAATTCTTAAAAGAGTCTGTTTACCCGAAAGTCAACTTTGGATTAATTATTTTTCACTTTAAGCCTATATTTCACAAAATTTACCCGAATCCGGTCTATACACCTCAAGAAGTGTGCCAACAGTCCTCTCGGGTCAAAATTGAGCTATTCAATGCTCGGGAGTGGGCGAAAATGCCGAAAACACTTTAACTACCAAGCGTGTCCTTACACTTGGATTGTCATTCCAAGATAATTACGTTAGCTATGTCAGGAATTCCTAGGTTGGAATGGAAGTGTACGGTTAGTTCATCACCAAAGAGAGTAGTATCCTTTCTCAAGGCTCAACGGATGGTTGAAAAGAGGTGTTTGGCTTATTTAGCCTATGTTCGAGACACTAGCGCCGATACTCCTTCACTTGAGTCAGTGCCGGTGGTTGGAGAGTTTCTCCAGGTGTTCCTCCAAATCGTGACATTAATTTTTTCATTGACTTAGAGCCAGGCACTAAGCCCATTTCAATTCCTCCTTATCGAATGGCTCCCGCTGAGTTGAAAGAATTGAAGGAGCAATTGCGCAGACTTGTTTAGCAATGGATTCACTAGACCTAGTGTTTACCCTTAGGGTGCTCTGGTGTTTTTTGTGAACAAGAAGGATGGGTCCATGAGGATGTGTATCGATTATCGACAATTGAACAAAATCACAATCAAGAACAAGTATCCCATTCCTCGAGTTGATGATTTATTTAACCAGCTTCTGGGTGCAACGGTCTTCTCTAATATTGATTTAAGATCTGGTTATCCCCAGTAGGAGATTAGGAAGGAGGATATTCCTAAGACCGGTTTTCAGACCCGCTATGGTCATTATGAGCGGAAGTCCGTCTTTCAGGTCGACTAATGTCGGCGCTTTTATGGATTTGATGAATGGTGTCTTCAAGCTGTATTTGGATTCTTTTGTAATTGTAGTCATCGATGATATATTGGTACACTCTCGTAGTAGATCGGAGCACGAGTAGCATTTGGGGATTGTGCTTGAGATCTTGACTTCCGGAGCAAGAAGTAGATGCCAAATTTTCAAAGTGTGAGTTTTGGCTCAATTTCCGTAGTGTTCGGGGTACGTGGTGACAAAATATGGCATTACGGAGGACTCTCGAAGATTGAGGTGGTTCGTGATTGGGTTAGGCCTACTTCGGTTATCGAGATTCAAAGTTTTGTAGGCCTCACCAGCTACTATCGGCTTTTCATAGAGAGATTTTAGCTATAGCATCTCTTTTGACTAGATTGATCCAAACGAATGTACTTTTTCGGGGTTTGACAGATCGTGAGGGGAGCTTTCAAAAGCTCAAGACTTTGTTGACTACGGCTTCAATTTTGACTCTTCCCGTGGAGGGAGAGGGCTTTACCGTGTATTATGATGCTTCGTGGATTGTCCTTGGTTGTGTTCTGATGCATAAAGGGAAGGTTATAGCTTATGCTTCAAGGCAGTTGAAGGTACATGAGAAGAACTACCTCACTCATGACTTGGAGTTGGCGGCGGCGGTTTTTGCATTGAAGATTTAGAGGTACTATCTCTATGATGTGCGTTATGAGGTGTTTACCGATCATAAGAGTCTTCAGCACATTTTCAATTAAAAGAAACTAATTTTGAGGCAACAAAGATGGTTAGAGTTGCTCAAGGATTATGACATGTCCATTCTTCATCTTTCGGGCAAGGCCAATGTAATGGCGGAGGCCTTGTGTTACACCTCGCATTTTGTACAGTTGGATATCTTAGGACAATGGCGGAAAGTTGAGGACAAGGCTAGTTTCCGACTTTGATTTAGAGCGCAAGTTGCTTGTAAGTATTATTGGCATGGAATGTCAAGGGCAAATTTGGAATTTGGAAATTGAATTTTATGACTTGTTGAAGTTTGTGGTCATCCAAGTTCAAGTGGACTATGGCCCACATGAATGCAAAATGCATGTGATGAAAGATGAATAAGTAAGCTTGGAATTCATCTTTTATTAATTAGAAAACTCTAGAGAATCAAGAAATTTGGAGGAAAATAAGAGGCACATGACCGGCATATGTGCTCTATTATATATATATATACGTGTGGGTCATGAAGGCATCATTTTCACCATGGAAATTTCAAGAACAAATGAGAAAAAAAAAAAAAAAAAAAAGGAAGTCGGCCATGGTCGACCGAATGTAACGACCTATGCAAAGTGATTAGAAAAATTTTATTCTTCAAGCTTTTCAACTTTTTTCGAAGGTCCTTATTATCATGAGCTAGTTGTTGGAACAAGAAAACCATTCGTTTTGCAAGAATCAAGGCGTTCAGCGAGAGGCAAAGGTGAAGGAAAGGTATGGTCTCATGTTATTCTTTCATGTTTCATGAGTAATTTGGAGTATGTGAGATGAATGAGATGCATGGAATATGGAAGATGAAGTTGTGGCCGTGTGTGTGTTAGATTGTATAGGGATGAAGGACTAATTGAATTTAGCATGTTCTTGTGTTGTCGTAATGCATAGAAAATGAATGAAACTCATGGAATGTTGGATGTTGTGTTGTGACCGAATATGGGCTGAATTGGTATAGGTGTATTGAACTAATTTTATGACATGTGTTTTGGTGGTTGTTCGTTGCGGATTATGTAGTGAAACGTGAAATGGAAGGTTTAACGACTTGTGTTGCAATTGTTGCGGGCTGTTTTGGAAGTTAATATGGTTTTAATATGTTCTCTTACACTTATGAAGTTAGTGTGGAAATGTATGGAATTGTTGGCGTAGTGTGAGACTTGGAAAGAAAGAAACGCATTATTGTTGTATTCATTAAGTTGGAAGATTTCGGGTCATATAGCATATTGTTGAATTGTCTTGAAACATTGCGCGAATTGCTTAGAATGCGTTATGAATTTATTTTGGATGTTGTTATTGTGATTGTTGGTTTGGTTGTTGTTGATTTGGGCCGAGCCATAATTCTGACGGTGTATTTACTGAGGGAATGCCGCCAAATTTTTGTAGACAAGAGAAGAATGGAAGAGTTGAAAGCAAAAAGTCTACTATTGACAATTGGTAAACATGACCATTTGCAAATTCCGGGCGAAACGATTCGAGGATGAAACGAGCATAAGACGTCCGAAAGGTATGCTAAGCTATCCCTCTTCTTCTTTGGCATGCCCTAGGTATACTAGGCTTGAATTTGAGCCTCGGGGGGTTATTCTCGTTCATCGAAAGTCGACTCGAAATGGAGCACTATTCATTCAAGGCGATTGAACTAGAATCTTTATATTTTGTTGGAAAATGTTCAAACGTCCGTAACTTAAAATGGAATGTGATCGAATTGCCTCGAAACTTCATAGATGACTCCATTAAGTGACACTTTATAAAACCTTCCAAAGCCACTCCGACTCGGGCGGAGTGTGATATTTTATTATTTAAACTTTTCAAAACCACAATTGGCGGGGTGTGATATAATATTTTCTAAAGCTTTTTAAACCACCCCGGCGGGGCGTGATGTATTATTTTCTAAGGCTTTTCTAAAACCACTCCGAAGGGCGTGGGTGCGTACAAAACCACTCCGCGGGAGTGTGATATTTTATAAAACTTTTTAAAACCACTCCGAAGGGGGTGCGATATTTTATTATTATTATTATTATTAATATGCAAGGGCGGGCTAGGATTAGTATTATGTCGCGAAAGGGCATATGCCCGCGGGGCCAGGGTAGCCGTATGCCGCGAGTGACATGCCCGGGCGGGGCTAGGATGCCGGGGGCGCATGTCCGACGGGGCTGGGATAGACGTATGTTGGGACCGGCACGCCCGGCGGGCCATCATTTTACGTCGGGGCCGCATGTCCGACGGGGCCAGGATAGACGTATGTCGGACCGGCACACCCGGCGGGGATTAATATTGTTATTATTATTATTATTATTATTATTATTATTATTATTATTATTATTATTATTATTATTATTATTATTATTATTATCATCATTATCATTATGCCGGGGCATAACGTTCGAAGGGCCACCATTATTATTTGTTAGGCGGGCCGTCCGAAGGGACTATTTTATTTAAATATTTAATTCATGTCAGTGTAACCTAAACTTGCTTTCGTTGTACTTTCTCGATTTACGCTTTAGTAATGCTTTACATACTCGCACATATTCGTACCGACCCTCCTTCTTCGGGCCGCGTTTCATGCCACGCAGTACACCGCACGAAGAGAAGACTTGCTAGAAGTTGTCCCCGCGGGGTCGGCGAGCTCCACCTCGCCCGGAGTGTTGCCGAGTCAAAGTGTTCGTGTCATGGTTTTTAGCATATGTTAGAGACTTTGCGGACAAAGGTCCGTGGATAGGCGTCGAGGAAGTGAATAGATTGTAAATGTTAAAAGAGTTTGTATTTCCAGATAATGATTGTTGTTTGAAAAGTTCCATGTTTTAAGAAATTTTCGAAATGGCAGGTTTTATTATGCGAACGTTTAAGGGTTCGCCCGACTCTGAGGAGAGTCGGGTGCCCATCACACCCTAGTGAGGTCGGGGTGTGACAAAGTGGTATCGAAGTGTGTCCGTCCCTGGGGTTGTTCGAAAGTCGTGTCAGTCTTGTTTTATGGTGTGTTGCGCGCCACATTTATAAACAAGAGGCTACGTGGCATCTAGGGATTGTTGACCTTCTTTCATATTCAAGAATTGTTGACCTTTCTTTCATATCTAAGATCGTGCACAGAGAAATACAGGGTATGAATCCTCGTATAACCTTTAAGGACGACGTCGATAAAAGAAAAGCGATCTATGGCATCAACGCTGCAAAGGAGTAAACAACGGTGCGGACGAGGCATGTTGGATGAGGTAAGAATATTGAAGTATTTCGAAATGTAAGTCGGGAGAATGGAAACGAAGGTGAACATTAAGAATCGAAAAGGCAAAAACGGTAATTGCATAAGAAAGGACGTGTTACGAAAATTAACTGTGAAACTTTGACCGGCTTCGCATTACGTAGTAAAGGGCATATGAGGAAGTAGGCGCGATTATATCGCATTAAGGCACCAAACCCCACCAAAGTTTCGGGGTTAAGCGTGCTCGGTGAGGAGCAATTTCATGATGGGTGACCCCGGGAAGTATGCCAAAATTTTCACAAATGTTGATCCAAGAGACAAATGGGAAAATAGAATGTACAAGATGGTTGGGACTAAAAAGGAGCCACCTAGCCCACGACAGTAAGATTGCAGAGAGACAGAAAGTACGTGCGGCTCTGGAATTAAGGTGAACTACGTTTGGAAGCGTTTGTGGATTAGTTGATAATAACTACGTATGTACATATGAATGCACGTATGACGCTCCATTGTGATCGAATTAGTGGACACGTGTGTCCCAACGTGCATTGTTGAGAGTAAACCCCCTTAAAAAGGGGAAGCAGTGAGGAAATGTAAGGACGAGATAGAGGTAGTTGATACTTAATGTGCTCAATATGGACGCTTAGGCTACAAATGAGGCCCTTTATTGAAGTAAGTTAGTAGGGTCGGAAAACCGACTAAAGTAGTATGAGGAGTTTGGCTTCGACTTTGAATGACACGACGCTAGAAAGTGGATGCGTATGAAGGAAAAGAGTATGACAAGAGGATGGTATTGGATAGCCTAAGAGATAACATGAAAGACAGCAATGGCTATAAAGAGGGAGCTCCCCCGAGGCGCTTACGAGACCCTGTACGCCCAGTCGAACATTCGAGGACGAATGTTCTAAAGGGGGGAAGGATGTTACACCTCGCATTTTGTACAGTTGGATATCTTAGGACAATGGCGGAAAGTTGAGGACAAGGCTAGTTTCCGACTTTGATTTAGAGTGCAAGTTGCTTGTAAGTATTATTGGCATGGAATGTCAAGGGCAAATTTGGAATTTGAAATTGAATTTTATGACTTGTTCAAGAAGTCTTGTGGTCATCCAAGTGAAGTGGACTATGGCCCACATGAATGCAAAATGTGATGAAAGATGAATAAGTAAGCTTGGAATTCATCTTTTATTAATTAGAAAACTCTAGAGAATCAAGAAAAACGAGGAAATAAGAGGCACATGACCGGCCACGTGCCTCTATTATATATATATATATGTGTGGTCATGAAGGCATCATTTTCACCATGGAAATTTCAAGAACAAATGAGAAAAAAAAAAAAAAAAAAAAAAGAGAGGAAGCAGTCGGCCATGGGGGCTGACCGAACAGCCCCTATGCAAAGTGATTAGAAAAAATTTATTCTTCAAGCTTTTCAACCCTTTGGAAGGTCCTTATTATCATGAGCTAGTTGTTGGAACAAGAAAACCATTCGTTTTGCAAGAATCAAGGCCTAGCCGAGAGGCAAAGGTGAAGGAAAAGGTATGGTCTCATGTTATTCTTTCATGTTTCATGAGTAATTTGAGTATGTGTGAGATGAATGAGATGCATGGAATATGGAAGATGAAGTTGTGGCCGTGTGTGTTAGATTGTATAGGGATGAAGGACTAATTGAATTTAGCATGTTCTTGTTTTGTTGTAATGCATAGAAAATGAATGAAACTCATGGAATGTTGGATGTTGTGTTGTGGCCGAATATGGGCTGAATTGGTATAGGTGTATTGAACTAATTTTATGTTGCGTTTTGGTGGTTGTTCGTTGCGGATTATGTAGTGAAAATGAAGGTTTAACGACTTGTGTTGGCGTTGCAATTGTTGCGGGCTGTTTTGGAAGTTAATATGGTTTTAATATGTTCTCTTACACTTATGAAGTTAGTGTGGAAATGTATGGAATTGTTGGCGTAGTGTGAGACTTGGAAAGAAAGAAACGCATTATTGTTGTATTCATTAAGTTGGAAGATTTCGGGTCATATAGCATATTGTTGAATTGTCTTGAAACATTGCGCGAATTGCTTAGAATGCGTTATGAATTTATTTTGGATGTTGTTATTGTGATTGTTGGTTTGGTTGTTGTTGATTTGGGCCGAGCCATAATTCTCGGGACGGTGTATTTACAGAGGAGATGCTGCCCAAATTTTTGTAGACAAGAGAAGAATGGAAGAGTTGAAAGCAAAAAGGGTCTACTATTGACAATTGGTAAACATGACCATTTGCAAATTCTGGGCGAAACGGGATTCGAGGTTGAACGAGCATAAGACGTCCGAAAGGTATGTGAAGCTATCCCTCTTCTTCTTTTGGCATGCCCTAGGTATACTAGGCTTGAATTTGAGCCTCGGGGGTTATTCTGTTCATCGAAAGTCGACTCTGAAATTGAGCACTATTCATTCAGTGCGATTGAACTAGAATCTTTATATTTTGTTGGAAAATGTTCAAACGTCCGTAACTTGCAGGAATGTGATCGAATTGCCTCGAAACTTCATAGATGACTCCATTAAGTGACACTTTATAAAACCTTCCAAAGCCACTCCGAAGGGAGTGTGATATTTTATTATTTAAACTTTTCAAAACCACTCCGAAGGGGGTGTGATATAATATTTTCTAAAGCTTTCTTAAAACCACCCCGAAGGGGGTGTGATGTATTATTTTCTAAGGCTTTTCTAAAACCACTCCGAAGGGGGTGCGTACAAAACCACTCCGAAGGGAGTGTGATATTTTATAAAACTTTAAACCACTCCGAAGCGGGGTGCGATATTTTATTATTATTATTATTATTAATATGCCCGAAGGGGCTGTGATTAGTATTATGTCGCGAGTGGCATGCCCGATGGGCCAGGGTAGCCGTATGCCGCGAGTGACACGCCCCGGCGGGGCAGGATGCCGGGGCGCATGTCCGACGGGGGCCGGATAGACGTATGTCGGACGGCACGGCCCGAAGGGGCCATCATTTTACGTCGGGGCCAGCATGTCCGATGGGGCCAGGATAGACGTATGCTGGACCGGCGCACCCGAAGGGGATTAATATTGTTATTATTATTATTATTATTATTATTATTATTATTATTATTATTATTATTATTATTATTATTATTATTATCATCATCATTATCATTATGCCGGAAGCGGCAATGCCCGAAGGGGCCACCATTATTATTGTTAGGCCGGAAGCGGCCGTCCGAAGGGACTATTTTATTTAAATATTTAATTCATGTCAGGTAACCTAAACTTGCTTTCTGTTGTACTTTTCTGATTTACGCTTTAGTAATGCTTTACATACTCAGTACATATTCCGTACTGACCCTCCTTCTTCGGGGGGCTGCGTTTCATGCCACGCAGGTACACCCAGATGAAGAGAAGACTTGCTAGAAGTTGTCCCCGCGGGGTCGGCGAGCTCCACCTCAGTTCGGAGTGTTGCCGAGTCAAAGTGTTCGTGTCATGGTTTTTAGCATATGTTAGAGACTTTGCGACATGTTGTCCTGTGGATAGTGCGTCGGGAAGTGCGAATAGATTGTAAATGTTAAAAGAGTTTGTATTTCCAGATAATGATTGTTGTTTGAAAAGTTCCATGTTTTAAGAAATTTTCGAAATGGCAGGTTTTATTATGCGAACGTTTAGGGTTCGCCCGACTCGAGGAGAGTCGGTGCCCATCACACCCTAGTGAGGTCGGGTGTGTGACACCTGGAATCGGAAGGCGGTGAGTATGGGTAGCCTTGCATGTCTGGGCAGATTGGAGAGCGACCTTTGGATATGAATGTTCAAAGGCTTAGGCCAATAAAGACGGTTAGACTTGATACTCGAAACCCTCGGCAAGTGTCTCGGCTTCGTGTGGAGGCACGATCTTCCTTATTGGAGCGGATTAGAGCCTAGCAGTTTGATGATGCAAAGTTATGCAGAATTTAAGATAAAGTGTTGAAGGGATAAGCAAGGGAGGCAAGACTTGATAAGTTGTATTTTAGGATCAAGGGTCGTGTATGTGTGTACCTCGGGTTGGAGATTTGACCAAGTTGATCATAGAGGAGGACATAGCTAGAGGTATTCTATTCATCTGGGTGCTATAAAGATATATCGAGATTTGAAACAACATTACTGGTGGTGTAGCATGAAGAGGGACATTGCGAAATTTGTGTCCTAGTGTTTGAATTGTCAATGGGTGAAGTACGAGCACCAAAAGCCTTATGAGATTCTCAGAGGATGCCCATTCCCAAGTAGAAGTAGGAGCGGATTGCTATGGATTTTGTGGTAGGGTTACCACGGACTTTGGGAAAATTTGATGCTATTTGGGTGATTGCATGATCGTCACGACCCAAACCGAAGAGGCACGCCGGCCCGCCTTATTTGCCTAGCACCAACATACGACATACATTCATAACCCTAGTAATAGATATAGATGGGTCGATAGGGTTGTCATACAACCACTCACGAACTCATGAAAGATAGACTAAAAATGGGCAAGCCAAAAGGGCATAAATATAAATACATAACTTGACATGACAGTACAGGCATATAAGGCCGTCATGAACATCTGTACACAAAACACAGGCCGACAAAGCCATACAATGTCTAACTACATAGTAGTTGTCTACAAACCTCTACAAGAGTGCAAAAACACCATAAGGAAGGGACATGTCCCTGCCATACCCATATGGATACAAAAATCATACCAAAGCTAGACATCAACTCCGGGACAAGTGGAGTGCTCCAATATCAACTCTGAGTGGACAACCTACTGATGCGTGTTGACACCTAATTTTTGACCTCCCATATTTTGTTTCAATTGTTTAGAATTCTTGAATGTCAAACGGAGTGAAATACATATTTTTCCGCAAATCAAAATGATTTTATAAAATTATCCGGTTAGTATTTTGCCATTATATTTGGCAAAATAATTTCTACAATACTAGAAATTATCCAAAAATTAATTTGCATATTTTTTTTGCGACAATTAAGAGGCATTTGATAAATTTAACAATGGGAATAATTTAAAACAATTGTTTATCTTATTGTTAAAATTATCAGAAATCAATCATCAAGCATTTTTACTCCGTTTAATTCAAGAAATTTGATTAATTAAATGAATTAATCATTTTACCCCCAACTTTTAAAATTTTGCATACGTATTTGCACAATTTAGTAGAATTAACCGTAATTAATTAATTGTTTAATTTTTGTTAAATTCCATAAATTGTTTACTGCATGGCTAATAATGACTATGATTGAAATAATCAATTGATATTAATTCCGTCCTTAATTGAAATAGCCAAATTGTCACGACCCAGCCCCGTAAGCCGTGACTAGTGCCCGAGCTGGGCACTCGTACCCACCTATCAATTATAATCAGATCATGACGAACATAATAGGAACTTATACGCACAACAAGGCACGCGTACGCGCACACATATATATATATACATATATCATATATACAACCCGAGGATTTACAACACAAACACAATCGTAAGGCATACCCACAACCCACGTTTATGTATACAAAGCCCTCTAATAGTAATAATAACCATACGGACGGGACAGGCCCCGCCGTACCCCCGAATAAATAAGCGTACACATAACAAAAGAGTCTCATATCAAAAATCAGTCTGGACAAGGGAGCCCAAAATAGCTGGGTAAGGGTCCTAAGCCGGGCTCACCCAAACGAGTGTCCGTACTTGCAAGCGCATGAAACGTACTTCGAAGAAAAGGGTCAGTCGAATATGTACCGAGTATGTAAAGCAAGAACTTAGTAATCGAATCATATGAAAAATAAAGAGGACCAAAAACAAGACAAGAATCGATCTCATAAAGCTTACTCTAAACGTAAATCATGTTTTCAAAATCATTAATGGACCGAATATCATAAATAAAGAAATCATCATGAACATATGCATACATACATTTCCGCCCTCTAACGAGGGGCGCGGGCAAAATCATCATATCTATATATACATGTAACGTGCCCGCCCCCCAGCGTAGGGGGGGGGGCGTGAATGGAATCATCATATGTCATCCCGGCCACCTCCCCGGCCATCACATCATCATATATACATATATATAACGTGCCCCGCCCTCTAGTGAGGGACGTGCGAACAATGCAAGAGAATTGCACGAATACATGCGATAAAAAAAAATATTCTCTGGCCCGGACGCAGCGCTGAAGGATGTAATAATGTACCGACGAGCTTTATAGTGAGAAACCATATGCATATAAATCATCTCAAAGACTCAATGAAATACCATAAATTAAACGAGCTATCATTTGGGAATCGTGTATCAATATATATCAATTACCCTTCGTGACTTACTCAACATGTCAAACCGACTTAGAAATCATAATTACATATCAAGTCATAGCGCAACAATCCTCACTTAAAAATGACACGAATCATAATTCTAAACTTGCCAAATACGTAGGGAATCCTATACGGGAGATCAAGGTGGAAATAGTACTAAATTTTTCTTGTCACTTAAGGATAATCATAGAAAAGTCGCGGCCCCACGGGACGGGTGCCGACCCCATCCGAGCCCGATTACGAGAGTTAGGGGAATGTTATGTCTTATGAAATTAACTATTATGTTTCTAAGTATCCGAGCTCATATGCAAAAGTTACGAGCGTTTGCCAGTTCGGAACCTTTAGTAACAAAATTCTTTATAAGACTTTTGAAATTCAATCTTTTGAAACACAAGAACCTTAGTTTGGTCACATTACGAATATATCTTTAGGAACGAATAAAAGTACGTAACTAAGTTTTCCCGGATTCTAAGAGTGGATTTACCGAGGCTCGGTCATAGCCTAGTAGTACTAAGACATGCCAAAGAATAGAAAGTAACGCCTACATACCTTATTCGCTCGCAAGCTAAATCAAGTCTCAACTCTCGCAACTCCAAGATCTACATAACGCCCAAATATATTAACGTTAGCCATAAGCCCTAGGGGCATTTGATTTCAAACGAACATTAAATTCTACGTAGAATTTCATAAAGATTTCCTCGTAAATACACCAACCCCGAGATTTCAACTCGGCTAGTTTTCAACAACAACCAAACCAACAACCAAACTACAACATCAATCAATTCAAAATGCATTCCAACATTACTAGTTCTTTCTTAGCACGACTTTAACAACATACATAATATTCCAACAACATTCATAATATACTCATTTCAACCACTTACATTCAAACTAATATCAACGTTTATATGTTCGACTACCAATCCAAACCCATTCAAACCATATACAAGAACACTTAGGCAATTCACACAATATTTCAAACGACCCAAACATTGTCCTCACCCGAATTGGTTCCAAAACCCGAGAACAACATGATCTACATTCTTCCCCTCCAAATTCATGAATTACACTAATAATCCACAAATTCACAATACAATTCTCATAAGTACAAAAATTACATAAATTTCACATAAACTTCCAAATCGTCCTATAACCAACATAACATTTTTCGAGTCATCAAACTTGCATTTTTCCTTATAAAATCCATAACGACGATAGCGAAAATACTAACGACGATTTGTTCATTCACAATTACACTAAAGCGGGACCATTCGGCCAACACCACTTCCACACATAGGGATGATTTTCATTCTTTTTCTTCACACCATAACATTCAAAACATGCTAATTAACATTAATACATTGTTTTCAACACAACATACACATGCATCTACTATACTCCCTATGCACGCCCCAACTTCAACTCTCTTTTCTATCATGAATTTCTTCCATTTTAGCATACTACACAACACATATAAACCATTCATAACACATAAAACAATATTAAAACTCACCCTTCTTCTTCAACTTCTTCACTTGCCCAAAGTTGGTAGATAGAGAAAACGAGTAAACTATTGCCCGAAACAACGACTCCACGTTACTTAGCACCCTTGAATTAGCAAGTTTGCTTGAAGAATTTATTTTTTTGATGGCTTAAAATTGGTCTTGCTTTTTCTCCTCTTGGCCGAACCCCTTCGCTCTTTCTCCTCTCCAAAGTTTCTTGATTTTTCTTGAAAATTCTAAGTGTTGGAATGTGTGCATAAGATGACTAAGTCATCTTTTAAATAACCATATAGTGATCAACCATGTGGCCATGGCCCACACCTATAAGGTGGCCGCCCACATGGTCCATTATTTCTTTTTTTTTTTTTAATTTTCCACTTTTCATAAATAGCACACTTACTAAAAATGGAATTTGCCTCCAAATATTTCCTTAACATTCCCATACCAATAAAATCATACACAACTCATGCTTTTAAAGCAAACAAAAAGTCTCCCCTTCATATATCTCGAGATGGTCTGCCCTCAACTTATCAAAGTTAGTTCGATTATCCCGACGCATTTAAATACTGATATAACACAAATCCATCGTTCAAATCAATTTAGGTCATTGTTGCAAAATTAGCCTTTAGTTATTTGATTGGTTTGATTTTGACCTTAATTGAAATAGCCAAACTCATTCGTTTAAATCAATTAGGGTCATTATTGCAATATTTGTTTAATTAAATAATTGCATGTATGGACTTTAATTGAAATGACTTGACCGCACAGTTGTATGTCCTTATGTGTTGCTCGTGAATTGGAATGAGTTTGCATAATTAACTTGCTTAATTAATTTTGTTGAATGAGCATTAATCATGTCTGACCATTTAGAGGATTTAAATTAATTGAATCCCTTTTAAATTTTGGCCATTTATTTAATTAATTAAATCCTTTTCATATATAGACGTATATAAAGATATAATACGTATACGTGTATATCAAGGGTATATCCCCCCTATAATGGGCCCCCCTTTTTTTCTCTTTCTTAAGTCCCCGAGTCCAGGGCCCAAAAAGGGCCTTACCCCCCCCAAATCGTGACTAAAAGGGGGAATACCCCATTCTCTTTAAATTTTTTCAAAACCAAAGAACCCCCCCTTCCCCCTTTATTTAAAATTTTGCCACCCTTCACCCTTTTCTCTCTTATGTCCTTTTGCCGAAATGGCAAAACGTAGGGCCCCGAACATTTGATATCGACTCCCCATGGCTGAAATGGAAAGAGTTTTTAATTGTTCCGCCATTTCAACCATTTCCACCCAAAGGCAATCCAAACTTGGTATAATCCTACTCTTTTTGCCTACTTTTTCTCGCATTTTACAACGGCATTACCGAGTTCCTTAAGGGTTTTTGTTTGCACTCATTTTTTTAATCTCCAATTCCTACTGGTTGATGACAGGAACCATGTGGATTGACTGTACCGGGTCAAATCCGACCTTTGCTTGCTTATTTACCTCAAACCCGAGCCGTTAGATGTGGTTTCAGAGAGAAATAATTTCACAAAATTACTATACTCCCACATCGACCGTGGATTAAGATTTCGAGAATCGGGGGGTTCTATGTAGAACCCCATTCTCCACATTTCCATGACCTTTATAGCATAAAAATATCACTATATTGAAAAAAGGCCGATTACCTTGGTTTTCTAATTTAGTAGACCTTTAATTATTTGGCTAAGTTAAGTTTTAAAAGTTTTAATTGTGTTTTTGCTTATTTCAGGCCGGGAATGTCGGGATTAAGGATTTAACAAGCTCTTCCAAGTTCAAATCTCGACCTAGGTTGCACCTAGAAAAGGTAAATTGCTCTCATAAATATTTTTCAGCATTATTTCCATATGTGTTGCTCATGTTTAGATAGTTCAAAGCTATTTTCCAAGATTATTTCACATATGTGCTGACAGTCAGTATTTTTAGTATCATCCGTCATAGATAGTTTACGCCGTTTTGCCACTATTTCGTGCATAATTAGCTTCCCATGTAGTCCTTTTTAGGTTGGCTTAGTTGTTAACTCTATGTCTAGATAAAAATATGTGCTTATAGTTAGGTCATTAGTCAATCCCATGTTACTTTAACTTGTATTGCTTGATAAATCATAAACAGGAATGCTTGTGATTAACCTATCCATGTTCGGGATGACCATGCCTCTGTCAATATGGTTTAAAGAAGATACACATGTGTTTTCTAAATTTATCTTGTCGTGGTTGGGGCCTATGTCCATACTCACTGTCCGTTGTGATGCTAGTTTCCCAGCTGCTTGAGAATTTTTACCCTATTATCACCATTTTTATTCAAGTTATAATCATGTTATTTTTTCTTTTCCAAATGTTATAACTTAGCCCCTTTAATTGATGTCTGGTTTTTGTGATTTTGTATGGGGTATGATTTTAAAAAAGGCCTACCCCTACTTGTCTTTCCCCTTTTTTAAAAACCGTTAAAATCGGGCTGTTTGATTTGCCCAAAATTTGTATCACCAAAAAATTTTTCCGTAGTTAAATATTATGGACAAGTCCTTTTGAAAAAAGCATGGGGTAATCATATAACGGATCCCCCCCCGAATTTCCAACTCGCCCGTGTCCTTTTTTTGTTTGAATGGGGTTGGTTTTAAAAAAAAAGGGGTGTTGCTTTAAACTTGTGTACATTTTGGGCCTACGTCTAATTTGGTATTGTAGATCAATTTGTATGGTTTTGCTTTAAATATGATTTGTGTTAACTGGAATATGCCTATCCATTTTTGCAATCATCCATAAAACGATCTAGTACTTATCCCTAAGCCGTCACAGAACCTTTTTAAGGGTTTCCTTTGTTTGTCCCACTTTTTAGATTGAGATCCAAACACAAGGTCTTTTTTCCTGAAATTATTTCCTTTTTTTTTGGTTCCTCCCCCCCCCCCCAAAAAGAAAGTCCTAAGTTTAAGATCCACTAACAAGAGTATATTTCCCATTGCTTTTTTTTTTTTTAGAAAGGGCCCCCAGCTTCTTTTTGTAGGCTTTCTTTGTTTCCCCCCCAAAAATGAAATGGATCTTTTTAGAAGTTTATCCCGGGTGCCAAGCTTTCCCTTTATTGGAAATAATGTACTTTCTTTAACAAGGGGTTTCCATATATCCCCAAAACATCTCTTATATACCTTTGGTACATTAAGGAATATCAAGACGTATGGGGAAAAACTGGGTGTTCATCTTTCCTTAATTCTCTATATATTGGCAATATATAAATATTAAGTACATGGGATTCTATACTAAAGTGTATAAGCTATAAAGTTTTGGGGGATCATCCATGAAATTTGGACCGTAGTTTATCAATTTTGTTTTGGGGCCTACTCTTTATCCGACACAAGTTTATTTATAAACTTTTTTGACTGCTTTAATCATCTTTAAATGGTGCTTGGGTTTTTCCTATCTTTTCTATTTTTTTTTTTTCCCAAAAATTCCCGATTGTTCTATTTTGGGCCCAAACTCCACCAAACCCCTTGTTTAAATATATTTATGGGTTTGTTTAAACCTTTTTTTTTTAGTTAAATTTGAATTTGACGTTTGCTAATCTTTATCCTTTACGTGTTATAAAATATCCCGGGCTATTGGCCCCTCCTTGGTTAAACCTTGTAGGCCCAACATCTCTTCTTGATCAATCCCTGTAAAAGAAAAGGGGGCTAATATTTGCATGAAAGCCCGGGGTAAAAAATAGCTAATTGGGGGTCTTAGGTAGGCCCCCCCTAACTTTTCTCCCTTATTTTTATTTTTTATTTTATATGTCTTGTAAAGAAGAAAAATATTGAAACCCCTTATTTTAACTTTGGGAAAAACCCTTTGTAATTTGGAAGTCGCCAAAAAACTTTCAAAACTTGGTTAATTTTTAAATTTGTAAAAATGGTATTTAAAGATTTTGCTAAGGTTTAAAAATTTGGGTTTAAAGTTTGGGAAAAATTTAAAAATTTAAAAAAGGGTTAAGTAGTAAAAAGATTTGGGCCTTCCGCCCTATGGTTTGATAATAAAAAGGGAGGACACTTCGATTGTTTCCCCAACCCAGTGAACCAAAGCGCTTTTTTCCAGTTTTTTAAATTTTAAGGCAATAAGAAGTTTTTTAAAGACGTTGAAGGAATTTATTTGGTTAAAACACTTCAATCTTTTGGGAACAAATTTTGGAAATTTAATTTAAGAATTGGTTGTTTGAAAACGAAATGGACTTTTTTTTGAACTTGAACTCAAGAAATTTTTTTAAGTTTGGCCCAAAACCCCAAAAAATAATGGCGAAAACAAGAGGATTTTGCTTGGACCAAGTTGAATAAGATGGCTTTGGGGGGGAATATGAGTAGACTTTTTGGGACCAAAAGGGGATTAAATTGGACTTAAAAAAATCTACTTTCTTATACATATATTTAAAAGGAGATATACCCTTTTTTCCTATATTATAAAAAAATGTCCCCCCAAATTTTTTAAGGGCGTGATGGGATCCGATTTATTTAGGGCCGAGCGAACCGCCGCTCACATAATACTCATAATCACGGGCTCTCAAATCATAAACACAAATACATGAAAAAAATTTTGAAGAACTTATGCATTTTTACCTTTCTAATCAAAGAGAATCGAACATATAGAAACATAGGAAAATTATAATACATTACATAATAATACTTGCACATACCGCTTACATAACCGACATCTTTTACCCCCCCCTTTTAAAATCTCAACAAGAACATGTAAAAATCAAATGCTCCCCGGGGCACCGAGAAAAGGAGCCGCCAACCCTGGAACCCCCCCTTCGCAATATCTTCAACTCTCGGGGGACCCGGGGGCATGAAACGACCCCCGGAAAAAGGGGGAGGAAATGTTCCGATATGTAAAGCATGAAATGTAGTAAGCGTGATATCAAGTAAAGAATACGAAAACTAAAAACTTGCCTTTTATAACATTTGTCTGTTTTTATATATCAAAAAATCATATCAAAGGTTATCAACATCGTACATATAATACCCCCCTCTAGGAGGACTGGTGAGTAAAATCATATCATAATCATGTATGCATGCAAAGTACATATATACATACCGTCCCGGCCCCCGGGGGGGACTCCCGGGTGGGGTTTTCCCGCCCGGGGGGACCGAATCCCCCCCTTTTCCCCTCTCTCACATCATCATATCATCATACAAAACATATATATATATATATAAAATTTTTGCCCCCCTCAGGAGGGACCCTAAAAGGAGTGCACGAATACGCCGCCGGACTTGAAAGAATAGAGCTTACGAGCGAGGGAGAAACCATATGCACATAAATCATCATAGACTCAATGAAGAGGTAGTCGACGTTCGAAAGTCAAAACGGACATCATGTTAAGTTCTTTAAAAAAAAAGTCGTTAGGGCTATTCAAACGTAAACCTTGGGCCCTC
>NW_026726321.1:0-42745 GCF_029784015.1 Lycium ferocissimum | reverse complement strand
GAATGGGCCCCCCGTGCTCTTTTACGTTTTTTCTCTTACGTTTTTCATATCGACTCGGTTATTCGATTATGTATGTTACTTTCACTTTACATACTCGGTACATTTTTGCGACCCCTTCTTCGGGGTTTGTGTTACATGCCAGGTCAAACGCACCGCGTAATCCCGATTTGGGTCATCCGTCTGCTTTGGAGAGCTCCTTTGTCCGGACGTATTTTTTTAGTATATATATTTTTCGTTGTTCATATGTTACGTATGTATGACTATTTGGGTATGGCGGGGCCTGTCCCGTCTTCGGTCTGATACGTATGTTAGAGGCACGTAAGACATGTCAAATAGGTTTGTAGGTTGTCCTTTATCCCGAGTAGGTATGTGCGATATGTGACTTTGTACTGATATAATGGCCACACGCTTGCACGCCAGGTTTCGGTATGTATATGTATATGTATGTTAGTGCGATGCACCTTGTATCTCGCTATGGATTCATGTATGTTTTAAACGGAATTAGCAATTTGGTACGTCGGATACATTAGGTAGGTACGTATGGGTGTCCAAGTAGGACACCAGTCACGGCCCACGGGGTTGGGTCGTGACATTTCTTCTGTCAAAATTAAACCAATTTCTTTTGCATTAAAAAATGATATGGACTTTGATGCAAAAATAAAAGTAATTATATGAACAGAAGATCGAAAATAGAGAACATAGCTTAAGACTTTCTATAGCAATTTATACAAAAGCAAAAACCGCGTAATTTTAATGATTTTACCCCTTGAAAATCTAAAATCGAAATGACACAAATACCCTTAGGTTGAAATTTAATCACCAAAAACAGGCATGTCGATCCAAGCATTATATTCGCTCTTCTAATATCTCGTGTGTGTGTGTGTATATATATATATATATATATATATATAGTCTCCTGGTGCTGCCCATCAAACATAGAAACATATAGAGCATGTATATATAGAAGAATTCTTCTACTTTAATAAAATGGAATCGAGAAGGAAAAACACGTATCAAAAATAATATACATGAATGAATTTAAATTACCTCTAAAAAACTCATACATCATACGTGCATCACTGGCCAGTAGAACTTACTATTAAGGATCACAATAACAACATAATCTTTATGTTTTCTTGAAAGACTAAGCAAGAAATGATACATAGAATAAATATTTGAGAGAGAATTTATGTAAAGAAAGAAATTAAATTACCTCTACAAAGTACAAAGTGATATGTGGCTGTGGAAATAGCTGATAGAGCTTAATGTAAAAACATAAATATAGCAAAGAATAAAATGTTTGAGTTCATGTAGAACTTTTCAATCGTGAGGTCTCAGTTCCTTTAGTTTTTAAACGAAAATTATTGATATCATGCATGATATACTTATCCTATTATTTCTCATTCAAAAAAGATTTCTATCTTTTATCCTAGCTTGAAGCTCAACAAACATTTAAATGTAAATACTTATCCTATCTCTAATTAATTAAAAAAGAATGTAAATATTGATAGAGAAACAATTTAAAATACTATTGATCATCCGTTGACTTCAATCTTTTTAGATAAATGTCATTAGATTCAAAATATACGATATAGATAAAGCTTGTTTATTATTTAAAAAACTGTATATTGATTGCAAATTCAATTTTATTGCATAGCCAATTAAAGTTTGTGTTAAAATTCTTAAGTGACTTGTTATTAACTAGTAAAACTTGACTATGCGTGTTTATCTTATACTCTCCTATTATATATATATATAGATATGTGAAAAATATTTATTGTTTAATTTTAATTTCAATTCAAATTTTTACCTCAATTGAAGAATCTTTATCTTTCATTTCAATTCAAGTTCACTTATAAGAAATTAAAATTGGGATATTTCGAATTTAAATTTAAAACTTCAAAATGTGCAGTTCGTTGAATAAAAGCACGTAATGGAATTTTATATAATTGATTTTAAAACTTTAATACGTCATTTATTATATAAATGAACATAATTTAAAAATAGGTTTAAAAGAATTTAACAATAAGATAATAAATCTGGTTGAATAATTTGTAGTTATCTATAAAGAGTCCATCTTCATATGAGTCTCGGATTACTTTGAAAGAATTAACTACAATTCAAATTCATCACTAATCAACTTTAGGTGATGTGTTTTTAGTTTGACATATCTTTTCTTGAAATTAAATTTAATATTATTACATAACTTATTTGATTGTCTTAAAATTATAGATGAGCGTTATTGTCACAACGAAGCGAGCAAATATAGCATTCTTTATCACATATAAACAACACTTTAACATATATAGATATAGATATAGATATAGATTTTTTCATTTCAGTTTTGGGGATAATCGGCTCTTGGTAAGATGTCCTTCTTCTTTCTCCTCTTTTTTCTTTTTTTGTCCTTAAATTTTATTTTCTTTGTTGGAACAATAATGCAAGTTTGGTGCTTCTATGACGGGTGGCGGTCCCCCTTGGTACTGCTCTCTAATAGACAATCCATTACAGCCTTTTGAGTTTTATTTTTTTAACCAATGTAAAGTTGTTATTCACGTTGTTCATTACTCCCCTTTGTCTCAATTTATTAGTCACCATTTGATTGGATACGAAGTTTAAAAAAAAAAAAATTGAATTTTGTAATCCAAAATAAATCTTAGATATCTGTGTGATTGTAAATCACCCATAAAAGTCAAATTGTTGAGTTTTGGATTAAAATTGTCCCTTATCACCTGAGAGTAGGTTCGATTTGGTCGCCAGGTATTCTGCGAAGCATATTTGATCCCTTATCTATGGGAATAGGTTCATTTGATCCCTCGAATATAGCATTAGCGTATTTAATCCCTTAACTATGCTAAGTGGGACACTTTTTTTGATTGCCACTTAATAGAACCCGTTTAAAGTAACGGTGTTAAACCAAATCTTACACTTTCAGCGTGACTTACTGAGAGGCTAAACCCATTGGACAAAAATACTAAACTCATTCGCCTTTCTTCCCAACTTTATATGAAGAAACACTTCACTAGGAAAAAGCCTTAGCCTACATAGAAAACGATTAGTGGAAGAAGAAAGTTGATTAACAAAAATGACGTATATCTGTATTTTATGCGTTGGGGCAATCACGGTTTAACTATGGTAAGTTAGGGACAAAACCATTCGGGATACAAAATTAACTTTTGACCTTGATTTTATTTTAAGACATAAGTTGTTCATGAATTTTGTTGGCATGAACATTTAGGAAAATTTGGGACCAAAAGTGGTATAATTGAAAATTGAAAATCATCATTTTTAGGCCCATTGGCCGTGTGGCTTTAGATGGTCCCACACATTTGTGGCCAAATTTAATTGGTCCAGACTTGTGTGGGCCAAGGACAGTGTTGAACTCATATATGAGAGCACAAAAGATGACTAAGTAGTCATCTTTTCCGTTAACAACTTAAGAAAAAAATCAAAGTTGAAGAACAACAATAACAACTATTCGTCAAACCCTCAAATTTGAGACCAAGATTGAGCCATCACAAAAATATTTCCTTCAAGCAAATTCACTAATTGGAGGTCCCTAGTTAACGTGGAGTTGTTGTTTGGGCCAATAGATCACTCGTTTTCATCATTCACCACCCTAGCCAAGTTGTAAAGTTGAAGGGAAAAGGTAAGATTTAATCTTGTTTTATGTGTTATAAATGGTGTATGCATGTTGTAGTATGCTAAAATGGGTGGAAATTCATGAAATATGGTATGTTGGAGTTGAGCCGTGCATGGTGTGTATGGCCGTGTAGGTGTGTGTGTTGTGTTGAGATGATGAATTGATCCTATGTAGCATGTTTAGTTGTGTGAGTGTGAAGAAAGAATGAGAATCATCAATATGTGTGTGTGTAGTGTTGGCCGAATATGGCTTGTGTAGTGTAGCAAAGAATGGATTAATTCTATTTGGAATTTTGATTGTTGTCGTTATGGATTCTATGTTGGAAATGAGAGTTTAATGACTCAAATTGATATTGTAAGTGTTGCGGACTGATTTGGAGGTGATTGTGCATTTGATGTAATTTCTATATTTATGAGAATGACATTGTTAGAGTGTGGATTGTTGGTGCAAATCATGATTTGGAAGTTAGGAATGGGTTGTAGTTGTGTTCTCGGGTTTGGGGCCAGTTTTGGGTGAAGTGGAATATTATTTGGGATGTTTGAAACATTGTATGAATTGTTTAAAATGTCCTTGAATATTGTTGGTAGGGGTTCGGGTTAGTATTTGAATGTATAAGCGTTGATGTTGGCTTGAAGGTAAAAAGCGTTGAATTGAATATAATGAATGTTGTTGGATTATGTTGAAAGAGTATTTAATGCTAGAATGTGTTTTGAATTGATTATTGATGTTGCTAGTTTGGTTGTTGGTGTTGTTTTTGTTGATTTGGTCGAGTTAAATTCTCGGGGTTGGCCTATTTACGGGAAATCTTTGCGCCCAAATTTACGTAGAATTAAGTGCTAATTTGGAATTAAATGCCTAAATGGCTATAGCTAATATTTGATATCCGTTGACGTTGTGTAGATCTTGGGGAGTCCGAGACGTAGGTTGAGATTAGCTTGAGTTTGGATTAGCTTGAGAGCGGACGAGGTATGTAAAGCTCAACCCTTCCTTCTTTTGGCATGCCTTAGTTACAAATAGGCTATGACACGAGCCTCGAGGAAATTCTATTCTCGCAATCCGAGCATGTCTATGATTCTTATTTGTTTCTTGGTATTCGTATGTTTGATGTGATGAAATATTGGCCCTCATGTCTTTAGAATAATTGATTTTCAAATGTTGCATAAAAAGTTTTATTTTTAAAAAGTTAAAGTAACTACGAACGACCGTAACTTTCACAGAAAGGCTCAGATTGCCTCGATATGTTCGTAGGAGATTGTATGGTGTATGATGAGTATATTTTCCATAGGCGGGCCCGGCTCGGGTCAACACCCGTCCATGGGTCCCGCGACTCTTCTTTTTGTAATCCTGATGACTTTTGAAAGAATTTGGTATGGCTATTATCCCGATTTCCAAGTATGGTCATTTTACTTATCTTTCGAGTCTATGATAATGATTTTATACATATGGTTACTCACGACTCGTTCGTGCATTACGGTATCTTTCGCCGAGTCCGGGCCGGTTCTATTGTCGTGCGCACTTTATTATACTCGGTGTTATCTTGTGTTATGGTTCACCGAGCCCTCGCTAGAGAGGCGGGTTCCGCTATATTTGGTGTTATCTTGTGTATGGCGTTATCTTTGTGTTATGATGTGTGACGGGGATATGGAGATTTGAAACCTTCGGTGTTATCTTGTGTTATGGCGCCATCGGCGGGCGAGCGACCATATTTTACGAGCCTATGCATAATTTGTATTTTGAAAGTAACATTTTGGCATTTGGATATGCATTTACTTTCCACACCTCCGTTTCGATTATGACTCATTTGTTTACTATATCTTACTCGCTTTGCATACTCGGTACATATTCCGTCACCCCTTTCTTCGGGGGGCATTTCATGCCGCAGAACAAACGGTAACCAACCTTCGGTGATCCTTGGTCTGGACACCTGTTCGCTTGTTTGGAGTGCTCCCACTTTCCCGGGCCTACATTTTGGTATATATTCGTTCGCTGCATATGTATTCGTTTGTTCGAGGGCAGGCGGGGCCCGTCCCGTCATATGATTACGTTTGTCCGTCTAAGGTCATACTGACATGTATGTGGGTTATGCCTATTACATGCACGTGTGTGTTTGTATGTTATATATTTCGGCGATCCCATTCGCCTTTCGACCTTGTCGGCTTGCATTTGTATATGTTTTTTGGGCCGTTGCGCCATTTGATAGCCTTGCCGGCTTCATATACATATGTTTGTGTTTGAGATGTGTTTGAGACAGACACTTGAGATAATTTGAGACAGCGTACATATTTGTATACGCATAAGCCATTTGTTTGTGATTCGGATTTGTGAATGTGTTTGGGTGCACAGCTCGGGCACTAGTCACGGCCTACGGGGTTGGGTCGTGACGGATCATCCGTGGCTATCGAGGAAGCCGATTCGTCCTCGGAATGTCTATATGCGTACCGTGTCCGATGAGAGTCTTGTTTATCGGTGTGTTGTGCACCACATCTATAAACGAGTGAGCTACGAGGCATTTAGGGTGTTATCTTTCCTTCGATCTTAGATCGTGCGATAGAGCAAATATGTTATCGAGGGATGACCACTTCTCTCGACGAAATGTTGCCCACGATTGCCTAGAAGGGCAAGTCTACGGCGGTATGAGACCGGCCGAGCCGGAGAGTTACTGGGCCCGTGGCCGAGCTAATGCGTACGGAGATTGTGCCCCCGATAATGCCGGTTCGGCTACACCACCGATCGATCGGAAGGGGCTTGGGCAGTGTGTGCGGTGGCGGCTCCACCGCTAGCTCTCGAGGTTCGAGTGCCCGAGCCTCCAGCTCCCCAGCCAGGGGCGGAGGATGGGGCCATGCGAGAGGCGGTGTTATATCCCGTATTTTGTGCATTGGGACAGTCCGGATTAACTATGATAAGTTAGGGTCAAAACCATTCCGGGATACGAAGTCGAGACTTTTGACCTTCGATTTTGTTTTGGGACTTAAGTTGTTCATGAATTTGTTGGCATAGAACATTTAGGAAAATTTGGGACCAAAAGTGGTATAATTGAAAGTTGAAAATCATGCAAATTGTGGCCCTTGGCCGTGTGGTGTTTGGGATGGTCCCACACATTTTGTGGCCAATTTTAATTGGTCCAACACATGTGTGGGCCATGGGACACATGTACAAGTCTTATATTAGCACAAAAGATGACTTCTAAGTCATTCATTTTCATCCAACACTTAGAAAAAAAAACACAAGAAGTTGAAGAGCAAGAAGGAGCTCTCGGCCAAGAGGGGAAAAATTGGAGTCCAATTTTAGCCATCCCAAAAATATTTCTTTGATGCAAATCCACTAATTGAGGTCCCTAAGTAACGTGGAAGTGTTGTTGGAGCGATCAAACCGCTAGTTTTCATCCTAGCTAACCCTAGCTAGTTGTGAAGTTGAAGGAAGAAAGGTAAGATTTAATCATGTTTTATGTGTTATGAAGGGTGTATGTATGTTGTAGTATGTTAAAATGGAGGAAATTCATGAAATATGGCATGTTGGAGTTGAGGTTGTGTGTGTAGTGTATAGCCGTGTAGGTGTGTGTGTGTTGTGTTGTGTTGAAGTAATGAATTGAAGTTTAGTTAGCATGTTTTGAATGTTGTAGAGTGAAGAGATGGATGAGAATCATCAATATGTATATATGTAGTGTTGGCCGAAAATGGGTCATATTATATGGCAATGAATGGATTAATATCGCTTAATGTTTTAGTTGTCGTCGTTATGAATTCTATGTTGGCGATAAGAGTTTAATGACTCAAATTGATATCGTAAGTGTTGTGGGCTGAATTGGAGACTATTGTGCATTTGATGTAATTTGTGTATTTATGGAAATGACATTGTTAGAGTGTGGATTGTTGGTGCAAATCATGATTCGGAAATTAAAAATGTGTTATGGATATTGTTCTCGGGTTTGGGGACTGTTTTCGGGTAAATTGGAGCAATTGTTGGGATGTTTGAAATGTTGTATGAATTGTTTAAAATGTCTTTGAATATTGTTGGTATGGGTTCGGGTTAGTATTTGAATGTATAAGCGTTGATGTTGGCTTGAATGTAAGCCGTTGAATTGGATACTATGAATGTTGTTGAATGATGTAAAAGAGGGTTACAAATGTTATATTGCCTTTCGGATTGATTATTAATGTTGCTAGGTTGGTTGTTGTTGCTGTTGTTGTTGATTTGGCCGAGTTAAATTCTCGGGGTTGGTCTATTTACATTGGGAAATCTTTTTTAAATTTCTGTAGAATTAAGGGCTAATTTGGAATTAAAATGCCCAAATGTCTATAGCTAATGTTTGGCATATTATGATTTATTTGTAGACCTTGGGCAGCCCGAGACGTAGGTTGGAATTAGCTTGAGTTTGGATTAGCGTTGAGAGCGATCAAGGTATGTAAAGCGCAACCCTTCCTTCTTTTCGCATGCCTTAGTCGTAAATAGGCTATGACACGAGCCTCGAGAAATTCTACTCTCGCGATCCGACCATGTCCGTGATTATTATTTGTTCCTTGGTCTTCGTATGCATGATATGATGAAATATTGGCCCCTATGTCTTTTGTATGACGAAGTTTCAAAAGTTGCATAAAAAGTTGGTTTTTAAAGGAGTTTTGTTCCTAAATGATTCCAAAAACTACGAAAGTCCGTAACTTTCACAGACAGAACCGGATGGCCTCGATATGCTCAAAAATGATTCCATGATGTATGATGATTATGTTTTCCATAGGCGGGCCCGGCTCGGGTCGACACCCGTTCGTGGGTCCCGCGACTTTCCTTATGTACTTCTGACGACTTTTGAAAGAATATGATATGAGTATGATCCCGATTTCAAGTACGATCAGTTTACTTATCTTTTTAGTCTATGATAATGATCTCACGCATATGATTTTGATACATAACTATGGTTTCTGAAGTTCGGGTTGATATGTTCCCGAGTGACGTTCGGAAGAAAATCTGATTTGACTACTGTTTTGACTTATAAATGATAGCTCGTTTTGATTAACATACTGAGTCTTTGAACATGTTTTAAACTGTAATTGGTTACTCATGATTCTCGCTTTCGTCCATTCTCGTTGTTACATTTGTCGCCAAGTCCCGGCCGGTTATGTTATCGTGCGCACTATGCCGTATTCTCAAGTATGACGTGTATTCAAACATGATGTGATACGAAGTCTGATATGATATGTGATAACGTGATGATGTGACGATTCTATACACCGAGTCCCTCACTGAGGGCCGGACACGCTATGTATATGATGATATGATGATGACATGATTCGATACACCGAGTCCCTCACTAGAGGGCCGGGACACGCTATATGTATGCATATATGGGATGATGATATGATCTTACTTATCGAGTCTCTCGCTAGAGGGCCGGGACACGCTATACACCGAATCCCTCACTAGAGGGCCGAGACACGCTATATGTATGCATATATGGGATGATGATATGATCTTACTTACCGAGTCTCTCGCTAGAGGGCCGGAACACGCTATATGTATGCGCATGTGCAGAATGATTGTCTGATTGGGATATGATATGAACATGTATGAATTATGTCTTGAAGGTAAGTTTTGTGGTTTCTGGTTACTGTATTCATGTCTCCTACTCCTTATTTAAGTACGACCGCCACCGTATTTCATGCTTTACACGCGCGCATATTCCGTACCGACCCCTTTCTTCGGGGCCGCGTTTCATGCCCGCAGTACGTACGTACGGTTCGGTGATCCGCCGCCCAGGACGCCCATTCTCGCGCTGAGTGCTCCCTTTATTCCGGAGCCCATATTTTGGTATATGCTTGTCCGTTGTATATGTATGAGTTTGTTTAGGGGTACGGCGGGGCCTTGTCCCGTCATATGATTCTGTTGGTCTGTCTAGAGGTCTGTAGACGTATATGTGGGTTAGGCCTATCCTGTACATGTGTGTTGGTATGTTATATGTTCGGGGCGATCCTATACGCCGTGTAAGCTTTTCGGCTTGCATTTGTATCTGTTTTGGGGCCGATGCGCCATTTGATAGCCTTGCCGCTTCTGATATATATATGGTTGTGTTTGAGATGTGTCTGAGACAGCGTCTGATATTTGTATGCGCGTAAGCTATCTGTTTGTGAATCGGATCAATGAATGTGTTTGGGTGCCCGCTCGGCACTAGTCACCTACGGGGTTGGGTCGTGACAGGCGGTCCGGCGCATTGACCCGATTGGTGCGGTGACGTGCCCACAGCACGGAGTAGGGGTGATCGGGCGGACCGACGTGATGCCGGTTCGCGAGCCCGTGATTTTTCGACATGTAATCCACCGCATTTTTCGGTCAAAGCCCGCGGAGGACCCTCGGAGTTTATCGTACGTATGCCGCGTACATTACGGTTGATTAAGGCGACCGAGATCGAGTTCTGTTGAGATGGCATCATACCGCCATGGGATGTGCCGCAAATTGGTATGAGTCCGGGTATTGTCCGCAGGTGAGGAGCCCCTCCGGCCGTGTGGGGCGAGTTTGCGAGGCCTTTCGGCCCATTTTCCGCCTCCCGCAGCTACGGCGAGCCGAGTAGGCACGCATTCACCGCACGAGACGGAGGGGCGGTGACCGTCCTAGAGTACGGGGGCCAGAGTTCGATTCGCCGCGGCGGATATGCGTCCGCTTATGTAGCTGATATGACTGACCGGATGCACCGGTATGTGATGGGACTAGATCGCTATTTGGTTGATAGTTGTTTGGTGATGGCGGCCCAACCAGGTATGGATATTGCCCGTGTACAGGCACATCATGAATTGATCCTATGTAGCATGTTTAGTTGTGTAGTGTGAAGAAAAGAATGAGAATCATCAATATGTGTGTGTGTAGTGTTGGCCGAATATGGCTTGTGTAGTGCAGCAAAGAATGGATTAATTCTATTTGGAATTTTGATTGTTGTCGTTATGGATTCTATGTTCGAAATGAGAGTTTAATGACTCAAATTGATATTGTAAGTGTTGCGGATCGATTTGGAGGTGATTGTGCATCCGATGTAATTTCTATATTTATGAGAATGACATTGTTAGAGTGTGGATTGTTGGTGCAAATCATGATTTGGAAGTTAGGAATGGGTTGTAGTTGTGTTCTCGGGTTTGGGGCAGATTTCGGGTGAAGTGGAATATTATTTGGGATGTTTGAAACATTGTATGAATTGTTTAAAATGTCCTTGAATATTGTTGATATGGGTTCGGGTTAGTATTTGAATGTATAAGCGTTGATGTTGGCTTGAAGGTAAGCCGTTGAATTGAATATAATGAATGTTGTTGGATTATGTAGAAAGAGTATTTAATGCTAGAATGCGTTTTGAATTGATTATTGATGTTGCTAGTTTGGTTGTTGGTGTTGTTGTTGTTGATTTGGCCGAGTTAAATTCTCGGGGTTGGCCTATTTACAAAGGGAAATGCTGCCCAAATTTCGTAGAATTAAGTGCTAATTTGGAATTAAATGCCTAAATGGCTACGGCTAATATTTGATATCCGTTGACGTTGTGTAGATCTTGGGAGTCCGAGACGTAGGTTGGGATTAGCTTGAGTTTGGATTAGCTTGAGAGCGGACGAGGTATGTAAAGCTCAACCCTTCCTTCTTTTGACATGCCTTAGTTACAAATAGGCTATGACACGAGCCTCGAGAAAATTCTATTCTCGTAATCCGAGCATGTCTATGATTCTTATTTGTTTCTTGATATTCGTATGTTTGATATGATGAAATATTGGCCCTTATGTCTTTGGAATAATTGATTTTCAAATGTTGCATAAAAAGTTTTATTTTTAAAGAGTTCTGTAACTACGAACGACCGTAACTTTCACATAAAGGCTCGGATTGCCTCGATATGTTCGTAGGAGATAAAATGGCGTATGATGAGTATGTTTTCCATAGGCGGGCCCGGCTCGGGTCAACACCCGTCCGTGGGTCCCGCGACTCTTCTTTTTGTAATCCCGATGACTTTGAAAGAATTTGGTATGGGTATTATCCCGATTTCCAAGTATGGTCATTTTACTTATCTTTCGAGTCTATGATAATGATTTTATACATATGGTTACTCACGACTCGCTCGTGCATTCGTTGTATCTTTCGCCGAGTCCCGGCCGGTTCCGTTGTCGTGCGCACTTTGTTATACTCCGGTGTTATCTCGTGTTATGGTTCATCGAGCCCTCGCTGTAGGGCGGGTTCCGCTTATATTTGGTGTTATGTTGTGTATGGCGTTATGCTGTGTTATGATGTGTGACGGGGATATGGAGATTTGAAACCTTCTGGTGTTATGCTGTGTTATGGCGCCATCGACGGGCGGGCGACCATATTTTCTGAGCCCTATGCATAATTTGTATTTTGAAAGTAACATTTTGGCATTTGGATATGCATTTACTTTCTGTACCTCTGTTTCGATTATGACTCAGATTTGTTTACTATATCTTCTGCTTTGCATACTCAGTACATATTCCGTACTGACCCCCTTTCTTTGGGGGCTGCGTTTCATGCCCGCAGTACGTACGTACGCCGGTGATCCGCCAGGTCTAGGACACCTATTCTCGCGTTTGGAGTGCTCCCCTTATTCCGGAGCCTACATTTTGGTATATATTCGTTCGCTGCATATGTATTCGTTTGTTCAGGGGTACGGCGGGGCCCTGTCCCGTCATATGATTCTGTTTGTCTGTCTAGAGGTCTGTGGACATGTATGTGGGTTATGCCTATTCTGTACAGGTGTGTTTGTATGTTATATGTTCTGGGCGATCGCATTCGCCGTGGTGCCTTGTCGGCTTGCATTTGTATATGTTTTGGGCCGTTGCGCCATTTGATAGCCTTGCCGGCTTACGATATACATATGTTTGTGTTTGAGATGTGTTTGAGACAGCTTGAGATAATTTGAGACAAAATACCGATATTTGTATACGCATAAGCTATCTGTTTGTGATTCGGATTTATGAATGTGTTTGGGTGCCCAGCTCGGGCACTAGTCACGGCCTACGGGGTTGGGTCGTGACAGAAACTTTATCTAATATATTGAAATTTGCATTCACATGCTTTTGAAAAAAATTGGAGCGGTTCCACCAATTAAGATAATTTATAACAGTTGTTAAAAAGAATTTTGATTTTTTTAATATTTAACAAAAAAACTTTATATTCACATGCTTCCAAAATAAGTGGAACGGTTCCATGTGTGCTGCCAGATTACCGTTTAAGAGTTGGTTACCAACCATATGATCCAAATATTATGAGTTGCTCTGCTAATATCTTATATGAGTTGCATTTTTTAGATAAATGCCATTACTCTGCTTTGCATTTTGTCCGATGGGTTTAGCCTTTTACGAGTAACGTGAGTGTCACATGGGTTTAGTACCATTAATTTTTAAACGGGTCCTATTAGGGTTAGGGAAACCAAAAGTTCCCCACTTTAGCATAGTTAAGGGATTAAATATGCTTAGCGTTATATTTGAGGGACCAAAATGAACTTACTCCCATAAATAAGGGATCAAATATGCTCAGGGTAATATTTGAGGGACTAAAATGAACCTACTCCCATAGATAAGGGACAATTTTAACTCAAAACTCTCAAATTGTTTCTAAATATAGTAAGATGACATTCTTTTTCAGGAAAAATTAAAAAGGAAATGGTGTCACATAAATTGGGACAGAGGGAGTGTGTTTTAGGAGGTATTTGGATTTCAAGTTTGATGTTTTGAGTTGAAATTTGTGTTCGTTTATGATATTTTGAACAAAACTGCAACTTCAACTTGAGTTTTTGATTTTACATCCCAAAATCGCCTAAAAAGTAGAATTTTAATTCCAAAATTATGATTTCCATTTTTAAAAAATTTAAAACTTGATTCATGATTATAACTTTTGCGAAAAATACACATATTTATTGTAAAAGTAATTACTTAAGCCTATTTTATTCCCTACTTTGCCAATGTCCATTTATTTAAAACACAATTCTTTTCATAAAACCACTGCCTCCCTCTCCAAAACCAAAAACCAATTCCTTCTCCGTATTTACTGTACTTGAAAGTTTGTAATGGCATGTAACAGTAACTATCTATATATAATATAAAGTTAGCCATAAATAAGATGACCATCATTCGTATTTATGTTTTTTCTCCTTTTTTTTTTTTTCGCATTTTCCCTTCATTTGTTTTGCATAATATACTTAGTAAGTTTGAAAAAAGCCTCATAAAACAAATACATTTACTAACCTTTTTTTTGCGCGGATTGCTCGTCTTTTGGGGTGGTCTTTAATTTTTGCCCCTCAAATTGCTGGTCTTTGATTTTTGGCCCTCGCTTAAAAAAGTGGCCGAAAATACCCCGAGGTTCTGGGTTTGAACCCCGTTTAGTCAAAAAAACATAATTTCGCAAGGCAAGGCTTTGGGAAATTCCGCCTTATGCGGCATAGGTTGCCTTGGCATAACTAAAAGTTTGCCTTATAAGGCAACCTCTGCCGGGTCCGGCAGAACTTTAGTTATACTTTAAGGCAATCTATGCCGCATAAGATAGACTTTTCCAAAAGCCCTGCCTTGTGAATTTTTTATTTTATCTTTATGCCTGAGCCGGAGTTTGAACCCAAAACTTCAGGGTATTCTAAGCGTAGAGCAAAAATTAAAGACCAAAGAATTTGAGGGGAAAAAAATTAAAGGCCACCCCGAATAAGGGACATTCTTGCAAATTGCCCTTTGCTAACCCCACGTAGCATGAACAAAGCCCGATCGTTAAGACCATCAGCCCACGTAGTAGCTCATACCATTACATGACCTTAAAAATAATTAAGCCATTAAATTATTGGGAAAAGGACACAAATGACCGTTCGGCTCAAATTTATCCCACCCAATGGCCTAAGTTTGTACAAACCCAAATTATAGCTACTAAAATAATTCCAGTCGTTAGCCACTTTCCCTTCTTTTTCTGCCTTCTCCATTTTTCTTCTTCCTCTTCCACATTCTTCTATTCTCCTCCTCTTTCCTCTTCCACCTTCTTCTCCAATTGTATTTGATGCCCCGAGAGGACGCCTTTTAATTATATTTGATACAAATTCAGGTTTCTCCATCCTATTCCTCTAAAAAAAAAAAAAGATCTGATGTTTTGGTAAAATTAACATAAGTTTTTGTGCGTAACAACATTGTTGTTGTTGTTGTTAATATGATTGTCATTGTTTTTTGTGAGTTGCAAATTACGAAAATGACAAAGGATTCATATGAAGACGCTATTGCAGGACTGAAAAATCTTTGGTGTATAGAAACTGTATCATATGTGTATATAATATGTATCCCTGCTATATATGTATATAAAATGTATCATATGTATAGAAACTGTATCATATGTACATAAACTGTATCATATGTGTGTATAATATGTATCTCTGCTGTATATGTATATATCCCCATTGAATCATACATATCCAATATATAAACTGTATCATTCTTGAATAGAAAGTGTATATACACTGTATCATTCTTGAATAGAAAGTGTATATATAATTCCAAAGATATGTATATAAACTGTATCATTCTTGTATAGAAAGTGTATATAAACTGTATCATTCTTGTATAGAAAGTGTATCATACGTATAAAAAATATATCATACATATACGTATAGAAACCGTATCATTGTTGTATAGAATATGTATCACTACTGTATATGTTTAGAAAATGTATCATACGTATAAAAACTGTATCATTATTGTATAATATGTGTATATAAATATATAATTAACGTATAATTTATGTATAATAAATGTATAATTAACGTATAATTTATGTTTAATAAATGTATAATTAATGTATACTTACTAATTTTATTTGTTGTAGTTCATATATTTTAGTTTGTTAAGTTTTCGATGATGGTTACTTTAGTATATAAAATGTATCATTGTTGTTTAGAATATGTATCCCTACTGTATATGTATAGAAAATGTATCATGAGTATTATTATACATGTTTTGAGATATTTCTTGAATGCTCAATCAACGTATAAATATACACATATTATACATGTTTTGGAATATTTTTTGAAAGTTCAATCACTGTATAAGTATACACATATTATACATGTTTTGAAACATTTGTTGAAGGCTCAATATGAATTTTAACATTTAGTGGAGACTTTTTTAATTGCCACTAAAACAAAAAAAAAACAAAAAAAGAAGAAGTTGATCTTTAGTGGCGATTAAAGTCGCCACAAATAGTCCTTTTTTTTTTTTTTGCAATGGACTTTTAGTGGTGACTAAAGTCGCCACGTAAAAGTCTATTTTTTTTTTTTTTTTAAATGCGTTTGGGCTGCTGGAAAGGCCAACGCTTGGGAATAGTTTGGGCAGGCCGGCCAGCTCACGGTATTAGGCCCAAATTGGGGGCCAAATGTGGGATTACTTTGGCCTGTTGGCCATTGTATATCTTTTTCCCTAAATTATTTGCGTTAAAACCCAATTATGCTACGGAAAGAAGTTAAGGTGCCGTTTGCTTTTCTTCATTTTGTGCATTTAGTTCTCCATTAATTCTAAGTATTTACTTTCCCATTAAACTTCAAATATTTAATTACCCATTAAACTATTTTGCCTTCAAATAGATTTCTTGACATTGTGAGTTTTTATGGTCCTTTCCAACTTTAATTTTCTATCTTCTTCTTCGCCTGCTTTCTCGGTGATGATAGCTACGTAGAAGTGCTTGACAATCACAAGCTTACATATCAAATGGGTTGTTCTTGCTGTCTAGATAAAGAAGTATTAATTTGTTGCTGAAAATTTTTGTGGTTTGAATGTTAAGGAAGTGGATGTGATATTCATTCTCAAAAAATTGGAAGTGGATGTGATATTAGCGGCTTTTCAAATCTAATAGGGTGTATTTATAAATGCTACTATGTGCATGCATCATCCCCTCGTATGACTAACATGAGAGAATTTCTTTCTGATCAACAATAATTTGGTGAACTCAAATCGGTATGTAAGAATCCTATTGCGGATAATCTGTAATTTTATTGAAATTTACGGAGATTAGTAAGACTATTCTTCTGATCTCATCGCTAAGATTGAATTTTGTCGATCAAGACATGTTCAAGCCCCCCAAAAAACTCTCTTTTGAAGATGATGACAACCGACCACAAGAAAAGAAATATCAGCTAAAAAAATTGGTTAGAATTTTCCACATTTCGATTTAGCTTCTTTCTGTTAGTACTATTTCATTAGGTCAAGAACTTAGAAGTAAGGGAGAGTTTTTAGATCTTATGTATGGTGGGTTGAAGGTGAAATTTTAGGTTACTCGAAAAAGTAAAGCTTTTTATAGAATATGTCATCTTTTAAAATGAAAAGTATATCTTAAAGAATTTAGTGCATGCGATTTATTTACTTTTTCTTATGATACATAAATTATGACAGCTGACGATATTAAGAACATATGTCAAGGAACCTAAAATTAGTTATAAAGAAGCATAATTAAATTTCTTAATTTCTTTTCTTTTTATGTCTAAGAAGACCCTTGGATGATAATAAAAAAGTTTATTTTCATTTATGTAAATTTCTATCTTCTCAATATAAGAAAAAATAGTTTAAATGATTTTATTTGTATTATAATTAGTAGTTATACAATGAGATTTACGAATTTTTAAATTTTTGGTAATGCTCATTTGGAATCTTTTTTGAATAACCCAAATGTATAAATTTGTGTATATATTAATGATGTGCCGCTTAATTTCGGCACCTTTGATGATTTTTGACGGCAAGTTTTCTTATTTTCCAAGCAAGTTTGGGTTGTTTAATGTGTTTTGTTCATGTTGTAGGTATTTAGAGTGTTTATGGAGAATGTCGGGAAAAGTCGTGAAAAGAGCTTAAAAAGATGTGCAAAATATAGAAGTGATTGAAGCTGGAATTTACGGAGCAAAAAGACGGACCGTATATTATTTACGTTCCGTCAATTCACCCGTAGATTAGTAACAGAAGCTGCTATGATTGAGAAAGAATTCACGGCAGAAAAGTACGAACCGTAGATTATTTACGGTCCTAAATCCCACCATAGATCAGCAACAAAGAAGTCCCAAACTGAAGGAAGAATTTACGGTCCGTCAAAGTGGAGCGTAGATCTGGACATCAGGAATTGATTTTACGGACATAAGTGAAGATTTTACGGACTGTATAATATTTACGGTCAGTGTGTTGATCCGACGGGGGCAATTTTGTCACATTGTTTTCCACGACTTGGACCATTATAAATACCTAATGTAGGGTTTTTGTAGGCCATTCTTGATCAGATATTATCACTATTCTTCTTAGCATTGAATAATTCATTGGTTTTGGAGCTATTTGGAGAACAAGACAATTAATTTCATCTTATTTTAATCAATAGTAAGCATTATGAATTCTTTTATATTATGTTCTTCGTTCTTCAATATGAGTAGCTAAATTTCATACTAAGGTTGTGAACCCAATGATAGGTGTTATGTGATTGGGAATTGAGATTGATATATGCATAATGAATTGTTAGGGTTTACTTATTCTTCATTCTTCATTGTTTGTTGATGATTACAAATATTAACTTACGCCATAAACCTTACTTTATTTGGAAAAATAAGTTAGGGTGTGGTGAGAACAAGTAACAAGGAGAACAAGTAACAAGAACTTGGGGCATTAACCCTCGTTTCATAAATTCACTTAGGAATAAGAGAATTTACTTGGCACAAATTAACCGTTCTTCATATCGACTCTTTTATATTTGGGAAAATCATAAAGAGAAATAGTCCTTAACTATTGGGAAATATTAGGGATTCAATTAAGTGCATTTGTACAACGATCCATTAGAAGTATATCAAGATCAATACCCATAGCATACACTTCATCTAAAGGGGGACACAACCTTGGTTTCTTTAATTCATTCTATTATAAAAAAAAAGAAGCAAAATAGATATTAGACAAACAATCTTTTACAAACTTAACAGAATACGAAACTAGACCGTGAGAAAGTACTCAACTACATTAGTAACCTTTTCACACCCTATTCCCTGTGGGATTCGACCCCAACCTAGTTGGGTTACTATATTTGACAAAATCCGCGTTACGCCATTTATTAGGTGTAATTTGAGCATATCAAATTTTGGCACCGTTGCCGGGGAATACGGTTTTGAAATTACTAAATAGTTTGTGCTTTACTGCAAGTCTTTTTCTATTCCATCACACCTTGTTTGCTGTTTTCTGTGAACCAGGTGATCATGAATAACAAGGGAGGACATGGAGCAGGTGGTTGTAGGGATGTGCAAGCAGCAGACCCACTACTGGAAGTGAAGGTTGAGAATGTCTTTGCGGATATGTTAGACGAGGTGGAATATGCATCTTGTTGTAGGTTGTGCGTCCACCAAATAGTAAATAGGGGACCTGGTTGTCTACCAGTTCCCTTAAGCAATGCAGTAAGTAAAGAAGGCATGACTTTACCGTGGAAAACTATGCTCAAAGGATTAAAAATCACAACCTACCCCTGTAAGATTTCAACTTCACTAACCGAGCAACTTAGGTTACAACTCTATCGTAAGCTAGGAATTAACTCCCATAATCCCTCACCCTTACAATAACGATTATGCAACCCTCACCCTTGACTACCCCTAGACAAGCTCACTAATACACCTAGACTTACCCCAGCCTAGTGCACCACTCAAAGGCACCCTTTGAGAATTCACCACAGTGACTAACTCTAGCCACACACTAATATAACTAAGCTAACTCTAATCTAGTGTACCACTCAAGAGCTTGTAGAAGCAACCTTGAGATTTTTAGACACCTACAAACAACTTCCTTTTTGGGAAGGGTAGGTTTACAGTTTAAGCACAAATGAACAAAGACTTACAACAATATAAAGAACTTAGACAAAATCTATGTCTGGATCAGGTTCTTCAGTTTTGAAGTAACTTTGTTCTTGAGAGATCTTGAGAACTCGTGTCGGTAGCTTTGCACTATTTAGATTCAGTTTTCAAGTCTACCAAATATGTTGCCAACATGTTGTACATATAGTGGGAGCATGTGGGGTGAAAATAGACCACTCTTCAATTTTGACCTAAAGCATGGGCCAACTCACAGTTGTACTTGTGTGCAGCAAGTGGCTCGGCTTTACAAAATTGCCTCTCAAACAAAAGGTAAGGTGCACAGAGAGTGACATGGACCATGTCTCTTATCTGGTTCTAAAACAGTTTGACAATCATCAAAAAATGAAAGCACTAGGAACTTATCAATTCCCCCCCCTTTTGATGATGACAAACTCACAGACTATGTTCCCTCTGAGAACCAGCTTCCCACTTGTTCCCCTTACGAAGCAGACCATTAATTGTCAAGGCACTTGCAACATGTTAGCAACATAACACTGGTTTCAACTGGAAGATAAACATTTCCATAGTATCATCACATATCCAGTTCTTCCCTTTAGCCCAGCACAACTCTTCGACATGTCTTCCCCCTTACAATTCATTGTCTTCCCTTTATGTGTCTTCCTCCTTACAGTTCTCTGCCCCCCTTACAGTTCTCTGCCTTATAATATCACTCACAATATCTTCCCCCTTTTATCAAAAAGATGTAAGCACAGTCAGCAAGAAGTTCAGATATATTAACTTATAATCTGTCACAGCCCATGCCGGTGAGTCGTGACGAGTGCCTGATCCCTAATGACCAAACACCCCTATACTCGTACCTGGATAACAAGGGCCCACAAAGCATTCACTCTGAACTATGCTGACTCATGAAAGGGAACTCTGTACCAACTGTACATATATATATACATACTAAAAGAACAGTGCAAGCCGAGTAGGCCGCTACATATGTTGTACACAAAATAATAGAAGCCGACAACGTTACATCATCTATCAAATACATACAACTGTCTACAGACCTCTAATGGAATAGAAAACTGTAGAAAGGACAGGATAGGGCCCCGTCATACCCATATGCATATACATCTCTAAAAGAATGGCATACCAAAATAGACTGCAGCTCCGGATCAAATGGAGCGCACCAACTACTACTGAATGAAGGCCCTACTGAGCGGGACCACCTGTCTGTCTACCTGTACCTGCGGGTATGAACGTAGTCCCCCGAGCAATAAGGGAGTCAGTACGGACAATGTACTGAGTATGTAAGGCATAAGAACATCAAGTACATAGGATTCATGAGAAATATCGAAATAGGAAAGCTAAATCTCCATATCTGAATGCATTTGTAACTGAATTGTCACGACCCAAACCGGAGGGCTGCGACTGACACTCAAGACTCTACTCGGCTGAGTGCCCCACTATCTCTACGCTCATAAGTCACAATCTTGTGTGAACTTTCAAATTATGAAGTGACGCTTCCGTCAAGTAAAACATGAAAAACCTTTTAATAAAACTCGTTCACCAAGTCAGGGACTTCTCCCTTATCGTTAATTCAGAGAAGACTTTGGTCACAATAAAATATTTAAAACAATACATATGAACACGTCGACCTACATGGCCGCTTTACACAACTGTTGACATCTCGACACACTATCCACAGGACACTATCTGCAAAAGCCTCTATAAGGACCAAGTTACCATAACATAAGTTGCGACAGGGCCCCAACATACCCTTAATGCTTCTGACTCGAGGACATGCATAAGTACTCTGACTCGGAAACACTCCGAATAGAAATGGAGTTAGCCAATCTTGCTGATAGCCCGAGAACATCCTATGGCAAGTGTTCTCTACTCAACAGTCTGCACCTGTGTGGCATGAAACACAGCGCCCCCAGGAAAAGGGAAGTCAGTACGAATAATGTACCGAGTATGTAAGGCAAAACTGAAACAATATATCTCGATTCGAATGATAAAAAGAGTAACAGACTCAATCTGTACCTATCACCAACACTGCGAATCATGTACGCGCATATGAACTTTTAATGTATCATGAGTGTACATATATATATATAAATAATGCATGCCTTCGCCCTACTTGCAGCCCCTTCTAGCATAATAGCATAATGGCCCCTTCAGGCATCATAATCATCGTATACCAGCTAATCAGGTGGTTTGCATATATAACGCCTTAGATCTTTTCTCCTTTCCCATGAAATGATGTCGTGCATGTATGTAAATATGCAAATGCATGAAAATCTTTGTAAAACATTAAAAGACTCCCTTCGGAGCAACCTTTAGTCCAAAACGGGAACTTCTTCCCTTTTCTTAAAAATGGGAACTTCTTCCCCTTTTCATTTGTCTCCTTCGAGACTCAAAAATAAAATGTGAAATGCATATGAATAAAGAAACCTTATGAATATCCCCTTCAGGTTCTAGACATCATTATGGAAGCGTGCAACTTACGGATGCCCCTTCGGACTTAAGAAGTCAAGGAACTCGTGATATCCTAAATCTAGAGTGAATTCATTATGGATATCATTACTCTTCACACTTGTCATAGATCATGCCAAAAAGAAGAAAAGGATAGCCTTAGCATACCTGGATAATCTCCTTCTCAATCCACAATAAAGCTTAACGTAATCCTCTTGCGTCTACAACAAGTGAAATGATACCGTCATCAACAAACTGTGTCGCAACTATCATATCTTGCTAATATTATAACCTTTGGAAAATCGGGCAACACCTCCCCTATTTATACTACATCCTAATGACCACTAAGGGTCATCAAATACCCCAACAACAATAACAATCAACAATAGCAATAACAACATCATCAACACCAATAGGCTTTATAAAACATCCCACACGATGTTCTCCCAATTCATCAACCAATCACTAGACTTTACGATGCTTTAACAACTAAATCTCCACGATACAATTCATAATATCCATGGTAAAGAATATTCTTACCTAAATCAAGGTTGGAGAAGCTTGACATCTTGTTTATCTTTGATAAATTCCTTTGCCCCGTCAAGATTTGGTGTTTGGCACTAGAATCACAAAACTCTATACGTTTTCCGAACCTCGTATATAGTCCCGTCACTTTAATCCGCTCACTAGTTACCTCTCAATGTTTCTTGGGAGCTCTCATATATTTTTGGATGAAGAGCAGTGGAGAAAATGAAGTTTAGGGTCAGATTTTGCCCTTATATAGGGGATTAGAGTCGGTGGCACTACAGCAGCACCGTAGCAACTCGGTTACTGTAGCAGCGTTTCTGTTCTGTCAGCCTAACTTGTAACGTCCATAATTCTCTACTCCGATGTTGTATCGATGAGTGATTTGTTTTTTTGGAGACTAGACACGACGAACTTTATTTTAGGCTTTTGAAATACCTTAAAACTCCTAATATACTAGAAGATATACCCCTCAAAAGTTGGCCCAAAATTTTTATCCAAAATTATACCAATTTTTCCAAATTTTCGACAACTTATTTTCTTCGATTTGCTTGATCCCGAAATCTCCTTTGACTCTCCATACATGATATTTATCATTAATTATACTTGATGAGGGTCATTTCCTTTAGTTCCACGGTTATCCTTCCCGATTACGACTTTCAAGATCATAATTCATCCTTTACTCCGACAATATACTCAATAATGCTTCGTTCCTCATAATCCAAAGTTGTTTTACTTAGCCATAGCTCGACATACTTACGTTCAAATTTAATAAGTGCTTCTTTGAAAGTACAGCGTGTAACATCCTTCCCCCTTTAAAAACATTCGTCCTCGAATGTTGAAGCTTGCGAGCTTACGACGCTTTTATTAATTTCTTGAAATGGTTGTCCTCCTGTTTCACATTTGTCTTATAATATCTGTATATTTAGTCCATTCTCACTTTTCTTTAGCACATTCTTAGTATATTGGTTTATCTCGAATTTTGGCTCCTTCAAGCCAGTACATTTCCCTCCTTTGAACTTGGAAATATTATGGTTCGTCTTAGAACTGAATTTAATCTTCCCCCTTTTAAAAGATGATCTCATGTACCGGTAACCTTCGAGTATTAACCGTCTTTGATAGTCATCTGGCCGACCTTAGCGATCCTTCAACTCCTCTATTCCATATAATGTCAGAGTTCTTTTCATCGCATGGCTTAACTTATTTCCTTTTTGCCAGTTGAGTTCTTGTATCAAATCAAAACGTTTATGCATATCGGATACAATCTTGATACCTTCTCTATTGCCTTTTCACTTCTACCTTCCATGACTAGTAGTCCCCTAGGCTAATGAATTAATGGGGACATCGAATTCATTGGGCCCCTTTTATGGAGTATCCGACTATTCCACGCTCCTTTAGCCCTAGTCTTTCTTCACGACTATTTTCTTAATATCCTTGAAATTCTCCTTGCTCTAGGTTCCCGATTCCGATTTATATTTATACTATATCATTAGAAGTTGATACTCTCTACCATTCATCCCCATGGCTCTCCCTTTCATTGGCTTATCTCATATTGTCCAGTAGTTCTCTTAACTACTTGTTGGCATCACAGTCATGCATCATAGTCCTTCTAATCTTCTGTCGGTTCCTGTTCTTATCATGAAATGTTCACAAATTACTCCTTGTTCTTTCTCCTTGCGTCGAGTCCTCATCTTCCCTTTTGATACTACCATTTGCTCGTATTTATACATACCCCTCGTACATTTATTTATTTTACTTATGATCGAATTTCTGTACTCCTTATCAAAACTCTTATCCCATGTTATCAATGTTTTGCCTCTTGGCCAATCTTGTTAGCTTATTATCCTTCCTCTTGTCATTGATGGCTACACAACTTCCTTTGCCAATTCATTAGTCCATTTTTCTTACTTTTGCCCTTAGGGTCTTCCTTGGCTTCCCTTGCTCATAAAGTGTTCTTTTTCCTTTGCCAGTTTATATTGTGTGCCTAGAAATCTTTAGAACATTCCACTATAAGTACAGACCCGTCATCAACCCGTCTTGATCTTATATATATATATATATATATATACACATACACATACTTCTAGAGCAAGCCTTTCCCTTACTCATTAACTTCCTTTCCCATATCAATCTCTTCGTTATCTCTTGCTCACCAATCTATAAATCGTAATACTGCATTTGGGTTCCTAATGTCAACTTTCCCTATATCTTCACCCAATCTTAATTCTCTGAAATCTCGAATGCAACTCATTCCAGCTTTAATCGATCATTTTTCCCTCCAGGATTCTTCCCTTAAATTAAATTCAAATCATTCTAAAACTTCTCTTTGAAAGCATCTCATAATTGTTCAGTCAATCATGACTTACCGAACATCTGGTTGTTACATTTTCCTTTCATTCTTTCTCCATGGCACAGACATTCAAACAATTCAATTTGTAAAAATTTCGGCAGAGTTTCCTCCATACTTCTATCGTCTCATTCCGCACACAAATTTAAAACACATCCAATACCTCACAAGACGATGACAAATACCCGTAACATCTCGCTTCAGTTCTTATATCAAAGTCTATCGATATCGATAAGGCAGGAAACATACCTTTTGGAATATCAACTTCAATTCTCATTAATTATCTCATAGTGACATGATCAACTACTTATCCACAATCAAAACATTTAGGGTTGGAATCAAGGACATCACATCCTATAATTTAGCTCTATGGCACGTTCTAAGATGAGAAGGAAGGGTCGATGGTTCCTAAATGCCTCGCAGCCTCTTGTTTATAAGTGTGGCGCGCTCCACACCCATAAACAAGACTCTACTGGACATGGCTTTGCAGACAACGCCTAGGACGAACTGTTCTGATACCACTTTGTCACAACCCAAATCGGAGGGCCGCGACTGACACTCAAGACCCTACTCGGCTGAGCACCCTACTATCTCTACGCTCATAAGTCACAATCTTGTGTGAACCTTTAAATTATGAAGTGACGCTTCCTTCAAGTAAAACATGAAAAACCTTTTAATAAAACTCGTTCACCAAGTCAGGGACTTCTCCCTTATCGTTAATTCAGAGAAGACTTAATCTCGATTCGAATGATAAAAAGAGTAACAGACTCAATCTATACCTGTCACTAACACTGCGAATCATGTACGTGCATATGAACTTCAAATGCATCATGAGTGTATATATATATATATATATATATATATATATATATATATATATATATATATATATATATATATATATATATATATAATGCATGCCTTCGCCCTGCTCGCAGCCCCCTTGGGCATAATAGCATAGTGGCCCCTTCGGGCATTATAATCATCGTATACTAGCTGATCAGGTGGTTTGCGTATATAACACCTTAGATCTTTTTCCCTTTCCCATGAAATGATGTCGTGCATGTATGTAAATATGCAAATGCATGAAAATCTTTGTAAAACATTGAAAGACTCCCTTCGGAGCAACCTTTAGTCCAAAACGGGAACTTCTTCCCTTTTCTTAAAAATGAGAACTTCTTCCCCTTTTCATTTGTCTCCTTCGAGACTCAAAAATCAAATGTGAAATGCATATGAATAAAGAAACCTTATGAATATCCCCTTCAGGTTCTAGACATCACTATGGAAGGGTGCAACTTACGGATGCCCCTTCGGGACTTAAGAAGTCAAGGAACTCAGGATATCCTAAATCTAGGAGTGAATTCATTATGGATATCATTACTCTTCACACTTGTCATAGATCATGCCAAAAAGAAGAAAAGGATAGCCTTAGTCTACCTGGATAATATCCTTCTCAATCCACAATAAAGCTTAACGTAATCCTCTTGTGTCTACAACAAGTGAAATGATACCGTCGTCAACGAACAGTGTCACAACTATCATATCTTGCTAATATTATAACCTTCGAAAAATCGGGCAGCACCTCCTCTATTTATACTACATCCCAACGACCACTAAGGGTCATCAAACAGCCCAACAACAACAACAATCAACAATAGCAATAACAACATCATCAACACCAATAGGCTTTATAAAACATCCCACACGATGTTCTCCCAATTCATTAACCAATCACTAGACTTTACGAAGCTTTAACAACTAAATCTCCACGATACAATTCATAATATCCATGGTAAAGAATATTCTTACCTCAATCAAGGTTGGAGGAGCTTGACATCTTGTTTATTTGTGATAAATTCCTTTGCCCCGTCAAGATTTGGTGTTTGGCACAAGAATCACAAAACTCTATACGTTTTTCGAACCTCATATATAGTCTCGTCACTTTAATCCGCTCACTAGTTACCTCTCAATGTTTCTTGGGAGCTCTCATATATTTTTGGATGAAGAGGAGTGGAGAAATAAAGTTTAGGGTCAGAATTTGCCCTTATATAGGGGATTAGAGTCGGTGGCACTGTAGCAACACTCTAGCACTTCTAAGCATCGTAGTAGCCCTTCATCGAAGCGATTTTTGCTCTGTCAGCCTAACTTGTAACGTCCATAATTCTCTACTCCGATGTTGTATCGACGAGCGGTTTGTTGCGTTGGAAACTAAACACAACGAACTTCATTTTAGGCTATTGAAACACCTTAAAACTCCTAATATACTAGGATATATACCCCTCTAAATTGGCCTAAAAATTTTGTCCAAAATTCTACCAATTTTTTCAAATTTTTGACAACTTATTTTCTTTGATTTGCTTGATCCCGGAATCTCCTTAGACTCTTCATACATGATATTTATCATTAATTATACTTGATGAGGGTTATTTCCTTTGGTTCTAAGGTTGTCCTTCCCGATTACGACTTTAAGAGCATAATTCATCCTTTACTCATATAATATACTCAATAATGCTTCGTTCCTCATAATCCAAAGTTGTTTTACTTATCCATAGCTCGACATCCTTACATTCAAATTTAATAAGTGCTTCTTCAAAAGTACGGGATGTAACATGAACATCTGGCACATCTGTATAACATGAAAGTGCCTCGCAGGGCGTATGATATGCATAGGTCATAATATGACCGTTAGTGCCGAGGAATGTACGGCCCGATACATATATCGTATGTTAGTGCCGAGAAACGTACAATCCGATCCATATATCATATGTTAATGCCGAGGAACGTACGGCCCGATCCATATGTCATCATCATATATATATTGCTGCAAAACGTGCAGCCCGATCCATATATCATCATCTCTGTGCACCAGCTGATCAGGTGGTAATGCGTATATAATGCCTATCCCTTTTCCCATACCCCATATACATATTATATACGCGTATATAACACCTTCTGTCATATGTTAATGTGCATATATATAAATGAATGCAATGCATGAACAAACTGGATACATAGAACTCTCGGAGTGACATAAGGTCATGCTATCTTTGATGAACATCTTTTGAGCTAACAACATTAATATATAAGAAATATCAAGACCTATGAACAGAAGGAATAATCATAGCGGGGTATAGGATCATCACAACTAAAATATTTTTAGTGCTTCTAAGAGTAGAGTAATATGGAAGCTCGTTTACTCGATTATTGGTTCATATCTTAAAATCATGCCAAAATGAAAGAAAGGTTAGCCTTAACATATCTTAACGTCTCCTTAATCGCTTAACGTTCTTTTTCCATGTTCGCAAAGTATACATTTAAAAGAATCATACTAAGGTTAAGTCTTGAAACACTCTCAAGTCTAAACCAGCGTAATTTAACGAATTGGCGAAATTTGGGCAGCATTTCCCCTATTTGATCAACTTCCATTATATCATAAAACAGCTCCCAATCAACAATAACATTATCATCCAATCCATAATCAAGAGACTTTATTTAATGCCCGAAACTCCTTTTCATAATCAACACATAATAAAAATTTCAACACAATCCTATATCCACTCATATATCACCCTTCCTCATCATCATTACTAGCATTCATAGCAAGATTAAGCTCAAAATATCCAACAGTCACAACTTAAGTCAGTTTATTACTCAAATATTATCAACCCTCATTTGAACTTCCTCTTTTGCTTTCTTCCCTCAATCAAGTTATTCGACAACTAAACACTCTTAATAACATGAAAGTAGATGTCGAAACTTACCTTAATCACACAAGAGCAAACATTGAATCAAATTATTCACTTGAGTGAAATCCCAACTTCAACACCAAAGAAAATCTTGGGTTCTACCAACCCTAGTGAGCCTCCCAACACTTGATTTCCTTGATTTCTAGCCTCTTGATCCTTGATTTCACTTGGGTATTGTTTAGATAGGGCTAAAGGAAGTTTCTAGAGCTCTCATGGAGTTGGGAAATGATGGGAATGAATTAAAATGAAGGAGGGTCGAGTATATATTAAAAATTAAAAATGCCGAAACGGTTTTACGGCCAACTATACGGACTGTAAAAATTTGTACAGTCCGTATAATTGGATCGCAAAACCTGACCAGTGACTTCCCAATTCTGGCATCACTTTATGCTAGGGGCCGGCCAATTATACGGTCCGCAAAACATTGTATGATCTGTATAATTAGTCCGTAAAATCTGACCAGTCGTTCACCCTCTCTGGAACCAGTTTATGGTGGAAGTCAGCTAGTTATACGGCCCGTAAAACATTATACGGTCCGTATAACAGGCCGTAAAAATCCATTTTCCCTGAAACATTTTCTCTTCAATTTGCTTCAACTTGTAATCCGTCCATTACTACTAACATGATTTAACCCTTTATAACTATGAGATAAACTTGTCTAATCTTATTTAACCTTGATAACCCCTATTTCCAAGATTAGAATCACTAATGCATGGCGAATTTCATGGTACACAACCACGGGGTGTAAATAGTCGCGGGGGCAACATAAGCATGAGTAAGATAAAGGAAAGCAAGATAGCAATAATGCACAGGAACATAGCAGTATGCCAATAAAAAGGTCAGCACAAGTGCAGATAGTAATCAATTCAGTATACACAAATGATAGTTAAACTGTAAATCTGCCAAAATTCAAGAAAAGGTGACATCAATTTTATACAAAAGATTTCGAACTAAAAGAGATTTCGGACAAAAGGGATGGAGGCTTGAAAGGATTTTCTGGACAGTGTAGAGACTTGAAGGATTTTTTCAGCAAGTATAGGTCAATTTCTATGGGCTTGATAATCCTTTATCATCTCATCTTTGAGTGCGTCCACTTGAGTTCTTAGCTAATCCCTCTCTGCCCATAGCTTCTCAAGTTCTTCTTCTAGCTCGGAACCTGGTTCGTTCGGTCGTTCAGCCAGTTGGGCTTTTTGAAGGGCATTTTCCTCCTTGAGCTATTTGATCTCTGTATTTGCCGCTTCTTGAGCTTCATTAGAATTGAGAGAGAAGATGGACTTTCAGCACTTGGTCCTTAGTTCCCAAGGAGGCTCTACCAGTTCATACATAAAAGTGCACAAGTACTTTCGTTAAGAAAAGTCCATATGGGAGATCAGGTCTGCTATCATGATGGTAGATCATCCCTCCATCCTTAGCAAAAGGCCCTTGCTGACAAACTTCGAAGGCTCGTTGATGCTCAGGCTTAAGCTCACTCTTTTAGAAACCAGTTGTTGTAAACCCTACAGCTTGAACAATGACTCTCTGGGATTCTGGAGATCTCTTATTTGCTACAGCTCTCAGTCTCGCTGTCTTTACTCCCAAGATTTTCCCAAGTGTCAACTTAGTGAGCATACACTCTGTCAGATTTACTGTTAGGGCCAGAGCATAATCAGAGCAGGGAAGATTCTTATAGAAACCAACCACTTCTACTTCATATACTGTTATATCCCGCATTCTTGTACATTGGGATAATTCGGTTTAACTATGATAAGTTAGGGTCCAAACCATTCCGGGATACAAAGTCGGGACTTTTGGCCTTTGATTTTGTTTTGAGATATAATTTGTTTATGAATTTGTTGGCATGGAACAATTAGGAAAATTTGGGACCAAAATTGGAATAATGGAAAGTTGGAAATCATGTAATTTTTGGCCCTTAGCCGTGTAGAATTGGGGTGGTGCCCACCCACTTTGTGTTCAATTTTAATTGCTCCAACACATGGTGTGGGCCAAGGGACACATGTATGATTCATCAAGGGGCTTAAAAGATGACTACTACTTCATTTATTCATCACAACACTTAGAAAAAAAGAGAGCAAGAAGTTGAAGAAGCCAAGAGGCTCTCGGCCAAGGCAAGGGAAAAACCAACTCCAATTCTAGACACTCCAAAAATATTTTGTTGATGCAAATCCACTAAGTTGAGGTCCCTAAGTAAGGTGGAAGCGTTGTTCGAGTCATCCGACCCTTCGTTGTGTCAATTGCAAACCCTAGCCTATTTGGGAGTCAAGAAGAAAGGTAGGATTTGATCATGTTTTATGTGTTGTAGAGGTTGTATGTATGTTGTAGTATGTTAAAATGGATGAAAATCATGAAATATGACATGTTGGAGTGAAGGTGGTGTGTGTAGTATATAGCCGTGTGGGGTGTGTGTGTGTTGTGTTGTATTGAAGCCATGAATTGAGGTCTAGTTAGTATGTTATGATCATTGTAGGGTGAAGAATGAATGAGAATCATCAATATGTATATATGTTGTGTTGGCCGAAAATGGGTCATGGTATATGGAAAAGAATGGAATGATATCGCTTAATGTTTTAGTAATCGTCGTTATGAATTCTATGTTGAAAATGAGCTTTTAATGACTCAAGATTGATGTTGTAAATGTATGGACTGATTTGAAGGTTATTGTGCGTTTGATGTAATTTGTGTATTTACGATAATGATATCGTTATAGTATGGATTGTTGATGCAAATCATGATTTGGAAATGAGGAATACACTATAGGGAGGTTCTCGGGTTTGGGGACAGTTTTTGGGCAAATTGGAGCCTTGTTGGATTGTTGGAAATATTGTATGAATTGTTTAAAATGTTCTTGAATGATGTTAGTATGGATTCGGATTGGTAATTGAATTTATAATCGTTGATGTTGGCTTGAACGTAAGTCGTTGAATCAAATATATTGAAAGTTGTTGAATGATGAAAAAGGGGCTTATTAATGTTATATTGCCTTTCGGATTGATTATTGATGTTGCTAGGTTGGTTGTTGTTGTTGTTGATTTTGGCCGAGTTAAATTCTCGGGGTGGCCTATTTACAGGGAAAATGTCACCCAAATTTCGAGAATTAAGGGCTAAATTGGAATTAAATGCCCAAAATGTCTATAGCTAATGTTTGGCATGTTATGACTTGTTCGTAGACCTTGGGGAGCCCGAGGCGTAGGTCGTGATTAGCTTGAGTTTGGAGTAGCTTTGGAAGCGTTTGAGGTATGTAAAGCTTGGCCCTTCCTTCTTTTGGCATGCCTTAGTTTTGAATAGGCTATGACACGAGCCCCGAGGGAATTCTACTCTCGCGATCCGACCATGTCTGTGATTCTTAGTTGTTTCTTGGTCTTCGTATGCTTGATAAGATGAAATATTGGCCCTTATGCCTTTTGTATGACTAAGTTTCAAAAGTTGCATAAAATTTGGTTTTTAAAAGAATTTTGTTCCTAAATGATTCCGAAAACTACGAAAGTCCGTAACTTTCACAGACAGAACCGGATCGCTTCGATATGCTCAAAAATGATTCCATGACGTATGATGACTATGTTTTCCATAGGCGGGGTCGGCTCGGGTCGACACCCCTCCGTGGGCCCCGCGACTTTCTTTGTGTACTTTGACGACTTTTGAAAGGATACGATATGACTATTATCATGATTTCAAGTATGATTAGTTTACTTACCTTTTAAGTTTATGATAATGATCTTATGCACATGATTTTGGTACGTAACTATGATTTCTTAAATTTGGTGTGAGATGTTCCCGATTGATATTCGAAAGAAGATCTGATTTGACTACTGTTTTGGCTTATAAATGACGGTTCGTTGTGATTAACATATTAAGTCTTGAAATTGTTTTGAACTGTATTTGGTTACATTTTTCGCCAAGTCCCGGGCCGGTTATGTTTTCGCACGCACTATGTTGTATTCTGAAATATGATGCGTATTCTGAATTATGATGTGACCGATTCGCCGAGCCCCTTTTCGGCCGGGAATCGCGTATATATTCTGGTGTTATGATATGACCGGTACGCCGAGCCCCCTTTCGGCCGGGTACTGTCTATGTATGCTATGTTGTGTGTTATGTATATGGATTCGGAAATATGATTAGTTGGTTTCAGATCCGGTGGTGGGGCAAACCCAATGGTGGGGCAAACCCAGTGGTGGGGCAAACCCAATGGTGGGGCAAACCCAATGATGATGCAAAATTCCACATTGGTTTAGGCAAATCCCACATTGGTCTAGGCAAATCCCACATTGGTTTAGGCGAATCCCACATCGGTTAATGTCAGCTCATATGATAAGGTATGATGTTATGATGTGCTTCGGTATGTATATGTATGATCTGTATTTCAGAGTAAGCGTTTTGACATTCGATCGTTATATTTGTTTTCTCGTACCTCTGTTGCATGACGTGCGTGTCGATGACAACATTTTGGTATTCGATTATTATGTTCACTTTACGTACCTCCTCTGCTTCGACTATGACTCAGATTTGTTACTATATCTTCTGCTTTGCATACTCAGTACATGTTTCGTACTGACCCCCTTCTTCGGGGGCTGCGTTTCATGCCCGCAGGTACAGATACGCGTTTTGGTGATCCACCGGCGTAGGATTTCCGTTCTGCTGTTCAGAGTGCTCCCTTTGTTCTGGGGCCAAGATTTTGGGTATATACTCTTCCGATGTATATGATTATGTTATTCAGGGTACGGCGGGGCCCTGTCCCGTCATCTGATTCGGTTGTTCTGTATTAGAGGTCTGTAGACATAGATGTGGGTTATGTACAGTTTTGTTCGGACGCGTTGTGTGAGCTGTGTTTGGGCGGCCCATCCGCCGTGGCAGCCTTATCGGCTGCGTGTATGTATACTTTGATACGTTATGTATATTATGACAGCCTTACCGGCTTCGGTGCAGCTTATGTTAGTATGTGATAGTTTGGAACCACGTATGACCTCTATGGCGGTGTAGATTATTTGTATGCTGATTACGGTTATTGAATGCGTATGGGTGCCCAGCTCGGGCACCAGTCACGGCCTACGGGGTTGGGTCGTGACATATACACATGGTGGTGGTTAAGTAAAAAGGTAGCTCCGTTCCTGGAATTTCACCACTTCCATAAATTTTTTTTATTTCTGGCTCCTCTCTCAATCTTTGACATTTTTTTTTTAAAAAAATCTCCCAAGGAGAACCTTTTGATTTTGTAGGTTCTTTTTACTATTTCTCCTCTTGGAGGAATCTGGTCTCTGTGCTTCGACGGAATGGGGAAGAAAATAGAGGGCAGGATGAGAAGGATGTCTTTTAAACAGGCTGAGTTGACGCTTTTGGAATAGGTGTAACAGAGGAAAAGGAATTTGTTTAAGAGACGATTTGGCACATATACTATTTTGAAAGGTCTTGGAAGAGGAAAGAACCTATGCTTTATTTGGAAATCGTACAGTTCAAATACATTTATGAGTGCTGAAAGGATTACTGACCTGAGATACGGAGACTAGGTCTCTGAATGGTAATTTGAATATATCAGCAATCACTGTGAACTGTGCATAATTGCTTATGCTTAAGTTCTTCTGATCCTTCCATGTATGTATACCTGTAATGGTACAAAAGTGAGTTAGATATAGCCAAAAAATACTTGTCAGTGATGTACTTAGCCTCCTTTGGTAGCCATTGAGAGATCCTTTCCTGCTCAAAAAAAAAAAAAAAAAAAAAACTCTTCTCCGTATGACACACATCCTGCTATAAGGGCTTTGAAAGGAGACCTTTTGACCTCAGTCTTACATCTTGGAGCTGTCATGATTTATCAATTCATGTTGACTGCTCCTTCTCTCTCCCACCTCTTTAGACGATGTCAGTTGTCACGACCCAACCCCGTAGGCCGTGACTAGTGCCCGAATTGGGCACCCAAACACAATCACAAATCCGAGTCGCAAACAGATGGCTTATACAGAAACAAATATCAAACGCTGTCTCAGATTATATCAAACTATCTCAAACACATCTCAAACACAACCGGATATATATCAAAAGCCGACAAGGCTATCAAATGGCGCAACGGCCCAAAACATATACAAATGCAAGCCGACGAGGCTGCCACGGCGAATAGGATCGCCCAGAACATAATATATACAACTACACCTGTACAGAAGTAGGCATAACCCACATACATGTCCACAGACCTCTAAACAGACAGACAGAATCATATGACGGGACAGGGCCCCGCCGTACCCCTGAACAAATATGTACAAATGCAACGAACGGATATATACCAAAATATGGCTCCGGAATAAGGGGAGCACTCCAAACGGCGAAGAGGGTGTCCTAAACGGTGGATCACCAAACTACGCGTACGTACTGCCGGGCATGAAACGCAACCCCCAAAGAAAGGGGGTCGATACGAAATATGTCTTGAGTATGCAAAGCGAGAAAATGTGGTATACAAATCGAGTCATAATCGAAATAGGGTACGAGAAAATAAATGCATTTCCAAAATATCACAATGTTACTTTAAAAATACGAATCATGCATAGGGCACGAAAATATGGTCTCCCCGCTGTCGATGGCGCCATAACACAAGATAACACCAAAAAGTTTCAAATCTCCGTATCCCCGTCACATATCATACACAAAGATAACGCCATACACAGCATAACACCAAATATAAGCGGAACCCGGCCCTCGAGCGAGGAGCTCGGTGAACCGTAAACACAGCATAACACCGGAGTATAACAAAGTGCGCACGACAACAGAACCGGCCCGGGACTCGGCGAAAGATATAACAGAATGCACGAGCGGAGTCGTGAGGAATCATATGCATAAAATCATTGTCATAAATCCAAAAGATAAGTAAAATAGTCATATTTGAAATCGGAATAATAATTACAACATTTTCTTTCAAAAGTTGTCGAAATTACATAAAGGAACGTCGCGGGACCCACGGACGGGTGTAGACCCGAGCTGGGCCCGCCTATGGAAAACATACCCGTCCTACATCATACAATCTTCTACGAAAATCTCAAAGCAATCCGAGCTCTTCTGTGAAAGTTATGGGCGTTTGTAGTTTTAGAATCGTTAAAGAATAAACTCTTTAAAAACCAAACTTTCATGCAACCTTTACAAATCAATAATTCCAAGGACATAGGATCAATATTTCATCACATCAACATATGAATATCAAGAAACAAATGCGTATCATAGAAATGCTCGGATTGCGAGAATAGAGTTTCCTCGAGGCTCGTATCATAGCCTATTTGTACTAAGGCATGCCAAAGAAGAAAAGTTGGCTTTACATACCTCAAACGCTCTCCAAGATAACCCAAATTCAAGCTAAAACCCACCTACGTCTCGGGCTGCCCAAGATCTACAAACAAGTCATAATATGCCAAACATTAGCTATAGACATTTTGGGCATTTAATTCCAATTTAGCCCTAAATTCTACAGAAATTTGGGCAGCATTTCCCCTGTAAATAGGCCACCCCGAGAATTTAACTCGGCCAAATCAATCAACAACAACATCAACAACCAACCTAGCAACATCAATAACCAATCCGGAAGGCAATATAACATTAATAGCTCTCTTTTACATCATTCGATAACATTTGGTATATTCGATTCATCGGCTACATTCAAGCCAACATCTATGATTATACATTCATATACTAATCCAAATCCATACCAACAACATTCAACAACATTTTAAACAATTCAAACAATATTTCCAACAATCCAACAAAGCTCCAATTTGCCCGAAAACAGCCCCCCAAACCCGAGACACCCCTATAACATATTCCTCATTTCCAAACCATGATTTGCATCCACAATTCTCATTCTAACAATGCTATCCTCATCAATATGCAAATTACATTAAATGTACAATAACCTCCAAATCAGTCCGCAACAATTACAACATCAATTTGAGTCATTAAACATTCATTTCCAACATAGAATTCATAACGACGACGACTAAAACGTTAAGCGATATTAATTCATTTCTTGCTACATAAATGACCTACATTTGGCCAACACCTCCCACCAACATATAAATATGATTCTCATTCCTTTCTCCACTCTACAACAATCACAACATGCTAACAAGACTTTAATTCATTGCTTCAATACCACACAACACACACACCTCACACGGCTATGCACTACACACACAACCAAAATTCCAACTTGCTATATTTCATGATATTCATCCATTTTAACATACTACAACATGTATACAACCTTTATAACATACAAAACATAATCAAATCTTACCTTTCCTCTTCAATTCCACAATAGGCTAGGGTTTGAAATAATGAAAACTAGCGGGTTGATCGCTCCAACGACACTTCCACGCTACTTAGGGACCTCAAAATAGTGGGTTAGCATCAACAAAATAATTTTGGAGTGACTTGAATGGAAGTTGGTTTTCCACCCTTCTTGGCCGAGAGCCTTTTTTTTTGTGGTGTTCAACTTCTTATTTTTTTCTAAGTGTTGAAATGAGCTTAGATGACTTAGAAGTCATCTTTGTATACTTAGCAAGACTTGTACATGTGTCCCTTGGCCCACACAAGTGTTGGACCAATTAAAATTGTCCACAAATTGTGTGGGCCAACTCCCACACTACACGGCTAGAACAAGAAAAAAAATGCATGATTTCCATCTTTCATTAATTCCAATTTTGGTCCCAAATTTTCCTAATTGTTCCATACCAACAAATTCATGCACAACTTATGACTCAAAATAAAATCGAAGGTCAAAAGTCTCGACTTTGTATCCCGGAATGGTTTCGTCCTTAACTTATCATAATTAATCCGGATTGTCCCAATGTACCAAATACGGGTTCTAACATCAGTAGTTGAATTTGGGAACCTAAACCAGCTTGGGTCCTTTGTAGTTGTAGAAAGGATGGATTAAAGTTCATCTGGCCCACTCGGGCAAAGATGTTCCTTTTCTTCCTTCGAGATTCTTTCTTTTGAGGGCCTATTCCTTTCTTTCTCATTCCCTTCTTAACAAGGTTCTTTTCTGATTGAACAGCTTCAGTCCTTATTTCCAAGGCTTCCCGGTGGTGATCAGCTTGTCCATCGTGTATGTGTGCCAAATTTTCCATTTTGAAAACATGATTGCTGTGAAGATTGTAGGGAGCCTTCTCCTCTACAAAGCCTAGTCCTCTTTTGCTGTTTCCATTTGTCTCATTTCTGGAAGTAAATTCATTAGACAATCGGATCCATTTGAGAGTTTTGTCAAGATCGAATTTAGCCCTTTCTAAGTCGTTCTTGAGCTGCTCATTCTTTTTAGTTTCAGCAGTGAGGTTCAACTTTAATTTCTTCAGCTCCTCTTCATCCTCTAAAAAGGTCTTGCTTGCTTCTCCTCTTGTTTTGAAGGAGATTTCCTCATCTTTTCTCACTTGAACTTCCAACAAGATATTTTGTTGGTTGTCTCATAAACTTGATTCTTCATATCTTTAGCTAACACACACAAGTCCTCCTTGTCCAGTTCTATTTTATCAAGAGTAAGATTTAACTCCTGTGTCTCGGCGATCAGGGCGTGATATGCGTCAACCAGCACGCCTGACAGTGATATGAGTTTCCTTTGAGAGTAAATTTTCAAGTTTTTATTTATATCGAAGAAATTTACCTCTTTGTCTTCTTCATCATCATCATTCGTGTCAGATTCAGCCATAAGTGTAAGGTCTGACTTATGCTTAGTTGTTCCACCATAAATCACCATCATGGACCTTTCCCCTTTGTCATTTTCACTCTCAAACTCACTGGAGGAGTCTTGTCACGACCCAACCCCGTAGGCCATGACTAGTGCCCGAGCTGGACACTCGTATACCCTTGTTATCTATAGTCATACACTGCTAGCATGCACGAGCTGATATAAGTATAAGGGCAAAACATATGCAAGTCGAAGCTACTTATTTCCCGAAGAGCTACGTGACCTATAAAAGTTAATATCGTACCAAAGCCGGCAAGGCTGTCATATATATATATATATAGGGAACGTCCCCAACAAAACATAAGCCGAGAAGGCTACCTTCATACACAGCTGCCATGATAAACATATATATAGCTACGCAAGCCGACAAGGCTGCCACTACAAATGGGTACGCCCCAGACACAAGCCATAACCTTATAACAAAACAACAACCATCCATAGACCCACACTTGTGACCACGTACCTCTAAGAGTGACAACGACGTCATATGACGGGACAGGGCCCCGTCGTACCTCGAACGATAACATATGTACATATCAAAAGGTTATACCACGACACTATGCTCCGGAACAAAGGAACACTCTGAAATAGCTGAGTAGATACCCTAGGCTGGCGGATCTCCGAAGCGTGTGTCTGTACCTGCGGGCATGAAACGCAGCCCCCCGAAGAAAGGGGGTCAGTACGAAATATGTACCGAGTATGTAAAGCGTCAAACATAGTAAATAGAATCATATCCGAGACAAGGTGTATAGGACTCAATGCAACAACGAGTTTCATAAAACTTGCCTTTGAACATACTTCATTTGTATCGTTCTCATATCAATGTCAATATAATGCTTTATAATCAAAATCGCATAATCATTCTGTATATAACATATATAACGTGTCCCGGCCCTTTTTGTAAGGGACTCGGTATTTATAATCATAACATCATAAACGTAAACATATTCGTGTCCCGACCCTTTAGTAAGGGACTCGGTAATAAGGAATATATGCCCTCCTGGCCTCCATCTCCAAATCATCATATCATCACATCATCATCATCATATATATATATATATACGTGTCCCGGCCCTCCTAGTGAGGGACTCGGTGAATAGTATAATAGATCGGCGCACGAGAACGTACCCAGGCCCGGACTCAGTGAAGGATATAGCGGTAAGCACGAGCAGAGTAATAAGCAACCACATATATATGTAAAACATTTTTGAGACTCAGTGAATAGTAACTAAATCAATTCTTGGACATTAGCATGTTACATTATATGAAAACCAAGCATACCTATGCAATTCCTTTTTAAAAAAAAATAAGAACTCTTGTACATTACATACTAGTCCATCATGTAATAAATAACGAGATCATATTTCAACTATACCAACATTTTCAACATTACGGACGAATAACAATCACATATCGTACTAAGAGTTAGAGAGTGGAGTCACCCCGAGGCTCAGATTATATCTTACTTACGTCTAGGACATGCCAAAAGAAGGAAGGAATAGGCTTTGCGTACCTTTAGCGTTTAGTCGTAATAATAACTTGTACTTGCTGCCCAACAACACTTAGCCTATATCAAGATATCAAGAGCTATAATTAGTATACAAGGGATTTCAATATGCACTCCAACGCTCACAATCCCTTTCAAACATTTAGACGACGTTCCGCTCGCATTCAAACCAACTAGTGCTTACAATCTAACATTGCTACTCATTCTTTCTCATATCATTTCAAACTTGTTTAACGTGACTTAGGGACTGTGGTCAGCTTGTGTATCATTCATTCCAGCCCTAAAATCACAGCCAAACAAAGACATGCACAATACCATTTCACTTGTACTACATGTTCATAACAACATTCAACAATCAACAACATTACTTTCATTTCTAATCTTAAAACAGTCCCACGGTTTGGACTACTTATATCCTTCAACATGGTTGGTTTCATTAACTCCTTAATTCACATATTCAACATACATACAATATACTATAATGTGCATAAAAACAACAATCCAAATTTGGCACAAAACAGTCCACAAATTCCCCTAAAACAAATTTCCCCTTTACACGCTTCAATGCCATTCCTACAACTTCATGATTTTCACTCCTTCATCCATACTACAACACCTTCAATCCAATCCCAATACATTGTACAAGAAGACCAAACATAATTCCATTCAAATCTACCACACATGGCTCATGTAAACTTTAAGAAAACAGCCCAATTCTAACATGCACATCATAACCCAATTTCTACAAATCTTAGTTCAATCACATATGGTGGTATACATTTATTATTCAACAATACAAGCAAAATGGAACCAACCATTGCTTCACCAAGCTCACGGCTGCCACTCAAGTTCAACCACAACAACAATCCAACAACAACATGCATGAATTACACATTTATATCATCATACAACACAAGAACAATAACCATACTTACCTTTCAATCTTGTTCTTCACCTTGGTCTAAATCTTCAACTCTCTTGAATGCTACACCTCCTAGTCTCTTCCCAACATCTACCACACGTCCTTATACACTTGAGGAGGATTTAATTTGCTTGGAAATTTAATTTTTTGGATCAAAATGAAGCAAGTCATTCTCGGCCGCCCATGGCCGAGACTATCTCTCTCTATCTCTTAATTTCTCTACTTTGTATTGATGAAATGAGCTTTCAATTGAATTGTGAATCAGATATATCCCTTATATAGGCAGTCCATAATGTGGACATGTGTCCCACTCAAGTGGTTAGCCAATAAAAGTTGGCCAAATCACAAGTGGGACCCACACGGCCACTTAAGCCTACTAATGATACAATTAGGCTCTTAATGTCACGACCCAACCCCGTGAGCCGTGACTAGTGTCCTACTTGGACACTCATACGTACCCACCTATCAGATCCGACATACTAAATAGTTAATCCGTTCAGACACACATAAATCCATACAATATATAACATACATCGCACGAACATACATATACATATATACATACTTAATGCGTACGAAGCCGTTAGGGCTATTATATCGACGTAGTCGCATATCATACGTACCTACCCGACGGTGACAACCCATACCCCACAAACATGTCGCACGGACCTCTAACATACGTACGAATCGAAGACGGGACGGGGCCCCGCCGTACCCAAATAGTCATATATATACGGGACATATAGACAACGAAAAATATATACCAAAAGTATCGACTCGGATCAAAGGAGCTCCTTAACGACGGACGAAGTCTATACCGGTGGCGGATCACGCTCGTGCGTCCGTACCCTCGTGGGCATGTAACACGAACCCCCGAAGAACGAGGGGGTCGGTACGAAAATGTACCGAGTATGCAAGCGGAACATAACATACATAATTATAATAACGAGAATCGATATGTAAAATCGTAACACGGAAATACGTAAATGAGCGGACGAGGCTCGGATTCGTAGCGGAGTCGAACTTACGGGAGCGTACGGACAAGTTATGAGCGAGTCGGACTTACGGAGCGTGCATGACGGACTCTCAAACGAGTCCGTAATTCAAATGAATGACGGACGAATCGTCCGAATCGGTTCCGGAAGTAGACGTGTAGTCATAATCCAGACGGACATTACCGAACCGTAACGAATAATCATGCATGCGTAGTCATAATCATATGCGTACGTACATATCGTAAATCGATCCCGATCACTACGTACGTATCCCGCCACTTTCATAAGGGACGCGGTAACGAACCCGGCCGTAGTACGGGACGCGGTGGACGTACGTAATCAAATCAAATGCCATCCCGGCCGCCATCTCCGTAATATCACACAGTCGATCATATCGGATCATCGTATACTGAGACGTAATCCCGCCCGCACAATCCGGGGACGCGGTGAACAATGCAAAGTGAAAGTGCACGAATCACGTAACCCGGCCCGGCGCGGTGAAGGAAGCATTGAGGCATCCACGAAGACAAATGAGAAACCACATGCATACGTACCGACATACGTACGTAATCAAACCGAAGTAGTTCGGAAGGTAAGTCAAATCGGGGAATGCGTATCGTATCGGAAACGAGTATCGTAATCGTTCCGGAGGTCGGAATAATATTCGATTCGTAAAGACGGTCATAATACTTATTAGTTAGCGGACGAAACATAATTAAGAGTTACTTATGAAAATCGAGCCGGAAACGATCGATTTGAACCATACCGGAGTATCAGGGTATTGTGGGCCCACCTCGGACCCAACCATAATAAGGTGCGTAAATTATAGATAATAAACCTTAGGGAGTCGTCCATAATCATTTTAGAGTGTTTCGACTCCATTTATGGAAGTTGCATACTTATAGGTCAACTTTAGAAGAAATGGGTTCGATCTTGCGACGGATTTTGCACTAATTTCCATCTCGAATTGTGAGAAGCGTATGTCATCGAGGCTCGCCGTCAAGCTTTGTCGGACTCGAACATGCCAAGGAATAAAAGGGCAAGGCTTTACATACCCGGATAGCGCCTTACGCTCCTCAAATC
>NW_026726320.1:0-42250 GCF_029784015.1 Lycium ferocissimum | reverse complement strand
GAGCTTAAAGACAAAAGTTCTTTCCACTGGTTTGGAACCAAAGGATTAACTGGAAACGTCTGGTTACTTGGTGATTGTTTATATGGGAAAGAAAAAATGTATTTGTCGTGGGAGAATGTTGATAGAGTCTTAATTCCGATGCACCCAGGAAAAGAAAAATATGGTGCAGTACTTCATTATGTTCTTGTAGTTTTCCATATTGATAAGCACAGACTCGAAATTTATGACTCACTTGATAATAGTCCGGAAAATGATGAGTTGGTTCAGCATTTAGAGTGCTACTGTGCTATGCTCCCCAAATTGCTGGCTATTACGGAATTTAATAGATACAGGCCATCATATACAGATTTTAGCAACCTGACATATAATTGGGCTGAATGTCCAAAACAAGGATTGTATGGATCTTCATTACTTTTTTGACCTATTGTCACGACCCAACCCCGTGGGTCGGGACTAGCGCCCGAATTGGGAACCCAACCACAATCACAAATCCGAGTTGCCAACAGATGGCTTATACAGACACAATTATCAAACACTTCCTCAGATTATATCAAACACATCCAGGTGTATAACGAAGCCAACAAGGCTGTGTTTCAAATTTATATAATTTTCAGAAAATTTCGGCAGAGTTTCCTTTGTTTTATGGACTATCCAAAATATAACCACGCACGCGAAAAATACCAACAAAGGCCACACAAAATAACAAAACAACACATATACATATGCGGGCCGACAAGGCCGCCACGGCGAACGGGATCGCCCAAACACAACATATACAAACACACACACCCAACAGAATGGCCATAACCCACAAACATGTCCACGGACCTCAAACGGACGACGGAATCATATGACGGGACAGGGCCCCGCCGTACCCCCTGAACGAATATATACAATGCAACGAACGAATATATATACCAAAAGTAGGCTCCGGAATAAGGGGGAGCACTCCAAATAGCAGAAGAAGGTGTCCTAAACCGGTGGATCACCAAGCTGTGCGTCTGTACCTGCGGGCATGAAACGCAGCCCCCCGAAGAAAGGGGGTCAGTACGAAATATGTACTGAGTATGCAAAGCAGAAAATGTAGTATACAAATCTGAGTCACAATCGAAATAGAGGGGTATGGAAAGTAAATGCATTTCCAAAATATCAAAATTTTACTTCAAAATATAAATCATGCATAGGGCACGGAAATATGGTCGCCGCGCTTCGTCGATGGCGCCATAACACGGCATAACACCGTAAAGTTTCAAATCTCCGAATCTCCGTCACATATCATACACAACATATCGCCATACACAAGATCACACCAAATATAAGTGGAACCCGGCCCTCGAGCGAGGAACTCGGTGAACCATGAACACAGCATAACACCGGAGTACATCATAATGCGCACGACAACAGAACCGGCCCGGGACTCGGCGAAGGATATAACAGAATGCACGAACGGAGTAGTGAGGAATCATATGCATAAAATCATTGTCATAATCCAAAGATAAGTAAAATAGTCATATTGGAAATCGAAACAATAATTACAACATTTTCTTTCAAAAGTTATCGATATTACATAAAAGGGCGTCGCGGGGCCCACAGACGGGTGTAGACCCGAGCTGGGCCCGCCTATGAAAAACATACTCGTCTAACATCATACAATCTCCTACGAAAATCTCAAAGCAATCCGAGCTTTTCTGTGAAAGTTATGGGCGTTTGTAGTTTTAGAACCATTTAAGAATAAACTCAAAAAAAATCAGCTTTCATGTAACTTTTTGCAACTTATAAATTCCAAGGACAAAGGGATCAATGTTTTGTCATATCAACACAAGAATACCAAGGAACAAATGCAAATCATAAACATGCTCGGATTGCGAGAATGGAGTTTCCTCGAGGCTCGTATCATAGCCTATTTTAACTAAGGCATGCCAAAAAGAAGATTGCTTTACATACCTCAAACGCTCTCCAATATACTCCAAATTCAAGATAAATCCAACCTACGATTCGGGCTGCCCAAGGTCTACAAACAAGTCATGAAATGCCAAACATTAGCTAAAAACTTTTTGGGCATTTAGTTCCAATTTTGCCCTTAATTCTACAGAAATTTGGGCAGCATTTCCCCTGTAATTAGGCCACCCCGAGAATTTAAATCGGCCAAATCAATCAACAACAACAACAACCAACCTAGCAACATTAAAAACCAATCCGGAAGGCAATACAACAATAATAGCTCTCTTTTCCATCATTCAACAAATTTCATAAATTCAATTCGACGACTTACCTTCAAGCCAACATCGACGCTTATACATTCACATACTAACCCGAACGCATACCAACAATATTTAAAGACATTCTAAGCAATTCATACAACATTTCCAACAACCCAAATTTTTCCCCAATTCGGCCGAATTCAGCCCCCAAACCCGAGAACCTCACTTTACACATTCCTCATTTTCAAATCATGATTTGTATCCACAATTCACATTCTAACAATGCTATTCTCATCAATATACAAATTACATTAAATGTACAATAAATCTCCAATTCAGCCCGTAACCATTACAACATCAATTTGAGTTAATAAACATTCATTTCCAACATAGAATTCACAACGACGACGACTAAAACATTAAGCGATATTAATTCGCTCATTGTCATATAATATGAATGGTCCATTTTACCAACACACCAACATGCACATATGGATAATTCTCAATCATTCTTCACCTTACAATGATCATACTACACTAACTAGACATTAATTCATAGTTTCAACACAACCCAACACACACATACTTACACGGCTCAAGCACCACACACACAACTCACTTCCAACATTACATATTTCATGATTTTCATCCATTTTAACATACTAAAACATGTATACAACCTTTACAACACATAAACAAGATCAAATCTTACCTTTTTCTCTTCAACTTCCCAATAGGCTAGGGTTTTCCCAAGGATGAAAATTAGCGGGTTGATCGCTCCAACGACGCTTCCACGCTACTTAGGGACCTCAAAATAGTGGGTTTACATCAATGGAATAATTTTGGAAGAGCTTGAAATGGAGTTGGTTTTCTTGGTCACTTGGCCGAGAGCCTTCATTTGTGGTGTTCTTCACTTCAATTTTTCTAAGTGTGGGGAAAGAGAATGAAGACTAGTTAGTCATCTTTTGCCATTTAAATGAAGTGTAAAATTGTCCCTTGGCCCACACCATGTGTTGTTCCAATTAAAATTGAACACACTTTGTGTGGGCCAACTCCACACTACACGGCTAGCCATGGAAAAATAGATGACTTTTCCAACTTTCAATTTTATCACTTTTGGTCCCAAATTCTCCTAATTATTCCATACCAACAAATTCATGAACAACTTATGTCTTAAAAAAAATCAAAGGTCAAAAATCCCCGACTTGAATCCCGGAATAGTTTTGTCCTTAGCTTATCATAATTAATCCGGATTGTTCCAATGTACAAAAATACGGGTTCTAAGACCTATTTTCTGGTTTCTTTAGATGATTTTTATTCTTTATGTCTTACTTTCCTCTTTTTCCTAAAGTTACTTGGCGTTATGACTTTTATAGATGTCAATTGTGGGTGCTTTGTCATCAAGTATGCTAATATGCTCATCAATGGTGAAAATCCAATTAATTGGGATACCTCTGATCTGACGGAGTATATGAAGAAGTGGTCAATAAATCTGGTTTGTCATGGGCTTAGCAAGTTCGAGGATGGTTATTGATGCGAGATTAAGAACGAAAATACAATAAAAGGGCAAGAAAAGAAAAAGATAGATAATTTGACACAACTTAAGACCCAATTTAGCAACCAAAGTTATAGAAAACTAAGACCTCTAAATTAAACAAAAGAAACACCAAATTCCTAAGAAGACCTCAAGGGATTTGACTCCCAAGCAACCTTTCCTCTCAACAATTGCACAATCAAGGCTTCAAAAGCTCTCAACTCTCAAGAGTTTTACAATAGCAAATATCAATAGTCAAAATAGTCCAAGTCTTCCCAATGAAATAAACTCCTATTTATACTAGAAATATAAAGAAGACAACTAAGTTATTACACTTCTACCCTTAATGAAGTAAGGGCCTTGTTTGGATGTCTTCTTTGGCAATGGAACTTGAAATTGCAAATCTTCAAGTAATAGCCACATTGCAAGCATGGCCATCTTCAACACTCTTCTCCAAACCGTCCTCCCATGCTATCATGAATACTTGAAATTCCCGAGAAGGCTCTAGAGTGTATTCAAGTATGTCCTCATCATGAGCAACCCTTGCATAGCTTGAAGTTCCCTTGCTTGAATCCTTGTGAAAGGTCTTGATGCAACTCGGATTGTATCATTCTCCCCTGGGAAAAGAATTTGTCCTCAAATTTAAGGGTCATCATCATGCACATCCATGGGGAGAGATCACACACATCAAGGTGTTATGAACTTGGTATTAGGGTGGAAGATCAATTTTGTATGCATTGTCATTGAGTCTCTCAAGTACCTCAAATGGACCATCTCCTATAGGCATCAACTTGGTCTTCCTTTTTTTTGGGAAATCTCTCCTTCCCTAAATGTACCCAAACCCAATCACCCGGCTTCAAGCATAACTCTCTTGCGGCCTTTGTTTCCTTTCTTGGTCGTTTCTTGGTTCTTTTTCTCAAGGTGAAGCCGCACCTCTCATGCAACTCATGGCCTCACTCGTTTGTTTCCATCTAAACTCAACACAACATCTTAAGACAAAGCGGTTATATCTAAAGAGGGTTAGGGGTTAAAACCATAAACCACTTTAAAAGGTGACATGCCAATAGTGTTATGAATGACTCTATTGTAAGAAAATTCGACTAAAGGAAAATGATCTTCCCATGATACTAGTTTCCCTTTAACCATGGCCCTAAGAAGAGAATCCAAGGTCCTATTGACAACTTCGGTTTGGCCATCGGTTTGTGGGTGACAAGAGGTAGAAAATAACAATTTAGTACAAGTCGTCCCCACAATTCTTTCCAAAAGTGGCTAAGGAATTTGGGATCCCTATCGCTCATTATGGTTTTGGGAATACCATGCAACTTCACTACATGCTCAACAAACAAGGATGCAACATGAGGTGCATCATCAATTTTATGACATGCAATGAAATGAGCCATTTTTAAAAATCGGTCAACAACAACAAAGATACTATCTTTACGCCTTTTGGTCCTAGACAATCCCATCATTAAATCCTTTGAGATATCAAACCAAGGTTGTTGAGGGGTGGGGAGAGGAGTATACAAACTATGGGGAAGGAGTCTAGACATAGCACCACGGTACTCAATGCATTGGCCACAAAAATTAGCCACATCCCTTCGCATATGAGGCCAATAAAATTGATCCTCAAGAATCCCCAAAGTCTTATCAATTCCAAAATGCCCCATCAATCGCCCATTGTGTGCCTCCCTCACAAATAATTCCCTCCAAGAGCTCATGGGAACACTTAAACGTTTGTTTTTTTAACAAGAAACCATCTAACCTAGAATAGATAGTAGAAGACCTATCCCTAATCCACCTCTCCCTTTCCCATTCTTTGCAATCTAGAAAGATTATGGCCACGACGGGGTCCTCAGGATACAATGTCTTCAAGCTTTAAAACCCATCAATTTGGAAGACAAAGTATTAATCAAAACATGTTTCCTTGAGAGGGCATCCGCCACTACATTATCCTTTCTCTTTTTGTATTGGATTACATAAGGGAAGGTTTCAAGGAATTCAACCCACTTAGCATGCCTTTTGTTCAACTTTCCTTGGGCCTTAAGATACTTTAAGGACTCATGGTCAGTCCTAATCACAAATTCTTTAGGCCACAAGTAGTGTTGCCAATTACCCAAAGCCCTAACCAAAGCATACAATTCAAGATCATAAGTGGAGTAATTCAACATTGCACCCATTAAGCTTTTCAGTAAAATAGGCAATGGGTTTTTGGTCTTGCATTAAAACGGCACCAATACCTACTTTACTGGCTTCACATTCAATTTCAAAGATTTTATCAAAATCGGGTAATTGCAACAATAGTGCAGAGCTAAGCATTTGTTTCAATATTTCAAAAGCCTTTGCTTGCTCCACACCTCAAGAAAAAGGCTTATCCTTTCGGATTACCTCGGTCAAAAGAGCGGCTATGGTACTAAACCCTTTAACAAACCGCCTACAAAAACTAGTCAATCCATGAAAACTTCTTATATCACCAATGGATTTAGGAGTTGGCCAATTCTTAATAGCGACTATTTTGGATATATCAACCTCAACCCCCCTTGAACTTACAACAAAACCCAAGAAAACAACTTCATCAACACAAAAAGAGCATTTAGCAACATTAGCATAAAGTTATTCTTGTCTAAGCACTTCAAACAAACATTTCAAATGAATAACATGCTCATCCATGGTTTTACTATATACCAAAATATCATCAAAGTAAACAACTACGAATTTGCCAATAAAAGGTTTCATCACATGATTCATCAAACGCATAAAGGTACTAGGAGTGTTAGTGAGACCAAAAGGCATCACCAACCATTCATATAGACCAAATTTGGTCTTGAATGCGGTTTTCCACTCATCTCCGAGTTTCATCCGAATTTGATGATACCCACTCCTAAGAACTATCTTAGAGAATATGCATGAACTATTCAATTCATCAAGCATGTCATCAAGACGAGGTATGGGGTGGCGTTACTTTACCGTTATTTGTTGATGGCTCAGCAATCAACCCACACGTGCCATGATCCATCTTTCTTTGGCACTAAGATCACGAGCACGGTACCACGGACTCATACTTTCTCGTGCAACTCCGCCTCAAGAGCTCATCCACTTGTCTTTAAGCTCCTTAGTGTCATCATCGGTTGGCTCTATAAGCCGGTTTGTTTGGCAATTGAGACCAAAGACAAAGTCAATTTGGTGTTCAATTCCCCTTAAGGGCGATAATCCTTTAGGGAGCTCCGTTTGGAACACATCATCAAAATCTTGCAAAAGAGAAGAAATAGAACTAGGAAAAGAAGGGGTTAGTTCATTAGTATGCAATGCATAATCCCTATGCATGAGGAGAATCACCCATTGACGCTCCTCCAATTCCTCCCTAATTTCCCAAAAATTTGCCAAGAGGGACACCTTGGCCTTTCCCCTGACTCCTTGTCTTTGCACTTCCTCCTTAAGAACCACTCTCTTTAATATTCCCTTGTACCACCATGTTTGATTATAAGGCATCCTTGTCCTTCTCCTTCAACTCCCTCATTTTGTGATAGACCTCACCAACTTGAAGAAGAGACATTAGGCACATCACATGTTTGATTCTATTGTGGACAAGTGTATATCGATTGGTTCTACCATCATTTTTGTTTGACCTATCATATTGCCAAGGTCGCCCAAGTAGAAGGTGACAAGCTTGTATGCGAACTACGTCACATAGGATCTCATCTTCATACTTCCCAACTTTGAATTTGATAATAGCTTGTCGGGTCACCTTCAATTCTCCACATTCATTGAGCCATTAGAGTTTGTAAAGATGTTCATGACGGGTGGTGGAGAGTTTCAAGAAATCATCTAAAGTCGTACTTGTTGTTGACACCTAATTTTCACCGCATAACACGCGTATTTTAATTTTTAAAGTTCCCGAGTCAAAGACGGAGCAAGGATGCACCCTCAGAAAATTAAAATTCCAAAAATCTCGAGAAAATTGCAAAAATTGACGTTTAATTATTATTCTGTAAAAATTGATAATTACAAGAAATTACGAGCTATTTACTTTCATAAATATAATCCAAAAGAAAATACATATCTTGCTCCGTCTAATTCGGAAAAATTGATAATTAAAGACGACGCATGAGTTACGACTCGTTTTGACCGCATTTTTCACATCTTTAAATATTCTCCGGAATTATATCAATATTAGGCTCATTTTGAAGCTAATATTTTAAATTTCAGAGTTTTAAATTAGCCTAAAATAACTATTTTATTTAGTTATATATGTATTTATATTACTTAGTCATTATTTGATTTAAATTAAGAGGGGGGTTAATTTAAAACTTTTAAAAACTAGGGGGGGGGGGGGGAGTTTACAAAAAATAAAGGGTGGAAGTTTATTAAAAATGAACTTCCACCCCCACTCTTTATTTCCTCTTTTCCTGACCACCCTCTTCTTCTTCAGGCAATTTTTTATGATGGGTTAGGGTTCCTTCGTTGCGGCCAATCCACGGTGGTTCTATGCTAATTTTCACCGAATAATTGAGGGTTTTTGCCCTTTGTCCATTTTCTCATCATTCCCAAGTTATTTTCGTACAAAATTGCCTCAGATAATGGACTCGAATAGGGCTTGGGATGTTCTTCAGTCCTTTCACGTGTGTAGTAGCCATGGGAGAGGCCTTGAGCCTCTAGCCAACTTGTGCACTACTCACAAAATGTGAAGAACCTAGGGTAATTTCCCATAGGTCCCTTCCAAAAATTCGAGTACTAGGTTTGGGGATTCTTATATGTTTGGGTACGATTGTACCGTTAAAAAACGTTGCATTTTGTTTTATTTGATGACTAGGTGTACTATTCCATTTTTGGCTGATTTATTAGATTTTATTTGAATTTTAGGTTACAGTTTGTTGTATTATGTGATTTAGTGTTTATTTTTTATTGGATGCAGTACGAATTAGTACAAAATTGTGAGAAATTCATTTTGTTTTTACTAAATTTGAATTGGTAGGGTTTTTCAATTTGGGGGAGAATTCGAAAAAAACCTAGAACCTTCTATTTTTTATCCTCACCCCCAATCTGTGCTATAAATAGAAGAGTTTGTTGCCATTTTTAGGAGCCTTTTTTCTAGGGAAAAAAATTTGGAAGAGGTAAAAAAAAAGGGGTCCTAAATTCTCATTGTTAGAACCCAATTGAAATATCAAGTATATTCTATATACACTACTGAAATACTATAATATACCCATACTATACATATATTATCCGAAAATATACCACAATAGATTGAAAATTTTCAAAAGGCAAAGGCTTTCTTTTTAAAAGAATTTTTGGTGTTGGTGTTGAAGTGTTGATCCAACCCCTCCTCTTTGATATTTTGGCTGCCCCACTAAAAGGTAACACTTCATTTTTGTTCATTCTATTACTATCTTTAGCTTATCCTGTGTATTAACTTGTGAATGATTGTTTGAAAGCTGTTTTTAGATACTGTTTTATGTATATAGTTGGTATATATATGCTGATGATCTGTACATAATAATATGAAGGTTGTTGGTTTGTTGAATGATTGCTTGAAAGTTGTTTTTAAGATGTTGTTTATGAATATAGTTGGTATATACATGTTGATGATTTGTTCTTGACTGTTTGTTTGTTGTTTCAATGAGCTTATCATGTTGTTGAGTTATAATAACAAATTAGTGTCAAGAACTACGATTAAACTACGAGAAGATTCAAAACACATTCTAATGTTAGTAACTCCTTTCTAGATAATTAGACGACGTTTCGCTTATTTTCAAGCCAACTACATACAACGAAGCCAACATCACTAATCATACATTCAAGTATCAACCCGAGGCTATTCAAAATGACTCGAGGACATTCCGGACAGCCCGTATAACACTCCAAAATAGCCCAACCAACATATAATACAACATATAATCTTCCAAGTTTAACAAGAATAACAACAATACATTCTTTTCTTCCAACTTCACAAATCATACCAACAACCACACGTTTAGCAACATCATTTATATAAATGCAAGAAACTATATTAACATCATATTAGCTTCTACAACAGCCCACAAACAATTACAACTCCAACTTGAACCATTAAACCTTCATTCTCACCAAACATCCATAACAACAACAACCAAAATATCAAGTAAATCAATTCACCATTTCTCTACACAAACAGCCCCTACACAACCTTAATACCAACATACATATTTTTACAAATTTCATCCATAATTACACATTACAACACGCTCAAACCATCCTCCATACATGTAAAAGGAGATTAAACCTTACCTTAATCACTTGACTTCTCAACTTGGCTAGAATTTGTGCCTTGAATTTATACTTGTTCTTCTTGCTCCAATGATTAATCCATGTTGTTATACACCTTCTAAGGAGTTGAAATTCTTGAAGAAAACTTTTTTTTTTATCAACACAAAGACCTCAATCTCGGCCAGCCATGGCCGAGAGTCTCTCTCTCTATCTCTTAGTTTTCATAAGTTGTAGGTGAAGAAATGAGGTGGATAGTTGATGAATGAATCATCAATTTACTATATATAGGAAGTCCATGGGCTGCACATGTGTCCCACCCAAAGTGTGAGCCAATTACACTTGGCCATGTCACGGGTGGGGCCCACACGGCCACTATGGCTTAATTAATGAATAATTAAACTTTAATCCCACTTAATAATATAATCTTGGTTAATTAATACCTAATATCCATTAATATTCTATACCAAATAAAATTTATAGGCAACTTGTGCATTAAAACAAAATCGGAGGCTAAAAGTCTCTACCTCGGATCCCAAAATAGTCTTGTCCTTAACTCATCGCGATTAGCTTTAGAATATCTCATTGTTTAAAAATACGGGATATAACAATTTCTTTCTTCTCCGAAGGAACTTCACATAAGCTACCCATTGATCGGCGGCTAAGTGCATCGGCCACTACATTGGCTTTTCCGGGGTGGTATAGGATATTAACATCATAATCTTTCAATAATTCTAACCACCGCCTTTGCCGTAAATTCAGCTCCTTCTGTTTGAAGATGTATTGGATACTCTTATGATCTGTATAGATATCAACATGCACGCCATACAAATAATGTCTCCACATTTTCAGTGCATGAATAACTGCAGCTAATTCGAGATCATGAGTTGGGTAGTTCTTTTCATGTTTGTGACCGCCTCGAAGCATAAGCAATGACTTTTCCATGCCGCATTAACACACATCCTAGCCCAACACCGAAAGCATCACAATATACAACATAGCCATCCGGCCCCCGGAAGTGTTAAGACCTGGGCCGAGGTCAATCTATTCTTCAACTCCCCGGAAGCCGCGCTCACAAGCATCATTCCACTGAAATTTTACTGATTTCTGGGTTAACTTCGTCAATGGGGCTGAAATAGATAAAAAGCCCTCTACAAATCTTCTATAATAACCTGCTAAACCCAGAAAACTACGAACTTCTGTAGGCGTTGTAGGCCTTGGCCAAGTCTTCACAGCTTCAATATTCTGAGTATCAACTCTAACACCATCATCTGAAATCACATGGCCCAAGAATGTCACAGAATTTAGCCAGAATTCGCACTTTGAAAATTTTGCATACAATTCTCGAGCTCGAAGAATTCCAAGAATGATACGTAAATGATCTGCATGTTCTGATTCTGTGCGAGAATACACCAGAATATCATCGATGAATACTATCACGAATAGATCCAAAAGAGGCCTGAATACATTATTCATTAAATTCATGAACACGGCTGGAGCATTAGTTAACCCGAATGACATCACCCGAAATTCATAATGACCATATCTCGTCCTGAAAGCTGTCTTGGGAATGTCTTCTTCTTTGACTCTCACCTGATGATAACCCGACCTCAAGTCTATTTTTGAAAACCACTTTGCGCCCTGTAACTGGTCAAATAAATCATCAATTCTCGGAAGTGGATATCTGTTCTTTATCGTCACTTTATTCAGTTGCCTATAATCAATACACATTCGTAGGGATCCATCTTTCTTTCTTACGAATAAAACTGGCACTCCCCACGGTGACGAACTGGGCCTAATAAACTCCTTCTCGAGCAAATCTTTCAACAGTGCTTTCAGCTCTTTCAATTCTGCCGGGGCCATTCGATAAGGAGGAATGGAATCAATGGCGAACTCAATTTCCCTTTCTGGAGGAAGGCTTGGGAGTTCATCTGGGAATACACCCAGGAATTCATTCACTACCGGAACAGATTGGAATGTTGATGACTTTGCTTCCGTATCATGAACTCGGACTAGATGATAAATATAGCCCTTAGCTATCATTTTTCTCGCCTTAAGGTAGGAAATAAACCTACCCCTTGGAGTTGTTGTATTACCTTTCCATTCAAGCACGGGCTCTCCCGGAAATTGAAATCGAACCAATTTCATTCGGCAATCAACATTAGCATAACATGAGGCCAGCCAATCCATACCCATTATAACATCGAAATCTAGCATTTCTAGCTCAACTAAATCAGCTTTGGTTTGGCGACCACATATCACAATTATACAATTTTTATACACTTGTTTAGCTATCACGGGATCACCAACCGGAGTGGATACCTCAAAAGGCTTAATCGGCTCAGGTTTCACCCCAATACAATTAGCAACATATGGAGTAATATAGGATAACGTAGATCCCGGGTCTATTAATGCATATACATCATGAGAGAACATAGACAATGTACCTGTAACCACATCTGGGGACGACTCAAGATCCTATCGTCCGGCTAAAGCATATAAGCGGGGCCGTGTGGCACCTGAAGTAGCTGATCCCCTCGGCCTCTACCTCGGCCTACTGGAATCTGGGGAATCTACCCCGTAGGACGTGCTGAAGCGGAGCCTGCTGCTGATCCTGTGGGCTGGACCCCACCTCTGCCGTACTGTTACACCTTGGAAAATTTCGCGTTATCAAGACTGTGGGCGGCTTAGTATGAGCTCAGGGGAGAGCAGAGTTACACAAGAATTATGGATGAAGATTATGTTATCTGAGCATAAGAACATATATATGACATTTGGAGAGTGTATGGAGTAAATCGGTTAACATGATCACTCGATGATAGCCTCGAAACCATGAGTTAAGGTGGGGCCCACATGTTGGAATTTTGTAAAGATATATTATAAGTGATACAAGTAGCACATGGAAAGTGAGCAAGTCCTAAGGAGGACCCATAAGCCAAATATGGACATAAGCCCTCCAAAAGGACGATTTAAGGAAACGTTTTCGGATGAGTTGACTTGGAGGGGAAAAAACGGCATTATAAGTTTAGAATTTGGAAAAACACCAAGAATAAAAGTTATAGATAATTGAAAGATATTTCCAACCATAGGTCGTGGTCTCTCACACGATGTCGTAATCAAGAGTTATGGCCATTTTAAGAGCCAGACCCTAAGCTGCCAAATGGCTCCGCGGGCCCCACGTGAGAAGGTCGGTGAAACCGACCTAGGAGGGGTATAAATACCCCCATCAACCCAGTTTTTTCAGCATAATAACATTCCAAAGGGTCCTATAAAATTCTCTACACCTCCCCCCAAGCATTATAGTCCGATAAATCAAGAATTTGACAAGATTACACCAAACTAGTCCGTGAAAGGTGATTGTTCTTGCTTCTACTTAAGCTTGGTGTTGGAAAAGGTTGATGTGGCTGAGTTTTTTTCAAGTATAAGGTATGTTATTTATCCCATCTTTTATGTTGAGTTTATTTGAAGGTCTAGCAAGCCTTAAAAATGAAACTAGTTATGGAGAAAAGGTCATAGAGTGTTGTATTGTAGTTGTTGTGTTTATGGGCTGCTTTGAACGTGTTGTGGCCGTGTGGATGGACTCATTTATGCATACAAAAATGGTATCTAACATTGTTGGCGTGTCGATGAGATTATACTCCTTGATTGGGATGGAAGAAAGTGCATATTGTTGTTGTATGTTGAAAAACGTCGTGTGGGATGTTTATGGAATATGTTGGTATGAATAATAGTTTTGTTGATGTTGGTATTATTGTTGTTGTTGATTGGTTACCGAATTGTAATTTTGGGCTAGGCATATAAACAAGGGAGATGCTTTGATTTTCTACATATAGAGTAGTTTGATTTGAAATTTGGAACAAGTGTGCAATAAAGAGTCTAACGTTAGTGCGAATCCTTTTAAGTGTAGGCTTACGAGCTGACGAATAAGCGAAGCTAATAAGAGGTGAACAAAATGTAAAGCCTATCCTTTCTTTCTTTTGGCATGTCTTAGATGTAAGTAAGATATGATACGAGCCTTGGGGTAATTCTATTCATAAGATCCGAGCATGTCTACGATTCTTATTCACTTCTTGATATTAGCATTCCTAATGTAGTCGAGCTATGGTCCTTGTGTCTTTTGTGTGATTGGACAAAGAATGTTGCAAAGAGTTCTTGTTCCTAAAAGATTCTATGTCGAATAAGGTCCCTAACTTTCATAGACGGGCTCGGATCGCTTCGATACGTTCGTAGAAGATTCCATAACAAGTAATGCCCGTAACTTTCATGGGCGGGCTCGGATTGGTTTGATACATGTTTACGATCCCTGAGATTCTCTTTAACGTAGTCCTAATGGCATTTAGAACGGATTTAATATGACTACCATTTGATACTCGAGCGTGATTTGTCTACGTATCTATTGAGTGTTAAAAGCTGATTTATATGCATATGGTTTCTCACAACTCTGCTCGTGCTAGCTGTTATTACTTCTTTCATCGAGTCGCGGGCCGGGTATGTATTCGTGCACAGTTTCACTGCATTGTTCACCGAGTCCCTCACTAGAGGGCCGGGTACGGTATATATATATGATGATATGATGATATGATGACATGATGATATGATGATATCGGGATGGCGGCCAGATGGCATATGATGATTCAATTCACCGAGTCCTCTCAGAGGGCTGTAGGTACGGTATATATATATGATGATTCTATTCACCGAGTCCCTCACTGTAGGCCGGCACCCGTATATATATATGATGATTCTATTCACCGAGTCACTCACTAGAGGGCCGGCACGGTATATATATATATGATGATTCTATTCTATTCACCGAGTCCCTCCCGGAGGGCCGGGACACGTTATATATGCATATGTACAAGATGATTACTCACTTATGTTTCTAAGTCCCATAATGAATTGGATATGATATTGACATGCATGATTTATGTTTCAAAGGCAAGCCGTGTGGTTTTTCTGGTTACTGTACTAATTTTCTATACTCCTTACTTCAGTACGATTCTGTTTACTGTATTCCATGCTTTACATGCTCAGTACATATTCCGTACTGACCCCCTTTCTTCGGGGGGCTGCGTTTCATGCCACGCAGGTGTATACAGATGAGTCGAGGATATTAGTAGAAGATGTTCCAGCTGGATTGGCGAGCTCCATTTCCTTCCGGAGTGCTGCCGAGTCAGAGTATCTATGTTATGGCATCTTGATTTATGTTAGAGACTTTGCAGACAGAGTCACGTATAGTACGTGTCAGTCTTGTAAGCGGCTCTGTAAGCCGATGTGTCATTATGCATTGTGTTACAAGTTTCATATGTATACAGATTTTCCTTGATTTGGGAAAGACGAAAGGCATGTTTTTTTTTTAAAGCTTACATTATGCACTCATGTCATGATTTAAGGGCCCAAGATGATTATGAGTATCACGAGAATCGCGGGTTCGCTTCGGCCCTAAGTAAGGGTCGGTGCCCATCATGCCCTATCGAAAGTCAGGGTGTGACACGTACCGGGCGGGCAATCTCGCATCAAGTGTCCAACCGCCCACAAACATAACAAGCATCCGTGCCCCGGTGACACGGCCCCGAGTGCAATTTTTTTGCACCGACCGCATCGGGAACCGTGCGTCTCCCCGACCGTAATCCCCCCAAACCGAGAACCGGGCCCTCGAGCTCGGCCCGTCCGAACGGAATGAGCGATCATATCTCTTACCCGCAAATCGGGAGGTGCACTCGTCACCGACTGGCCCGAGTGCTCGGAATATGTCTGCCTTGATCCCCCTCTATAATCACCACCTGTGCCCATAGATCTGGTCCGTTTGCCTTGCCCTCTATCAATATCGCGATCACCCCTCTACGGAGGTTGCTGCCCCTCTAGATTTTGGGCATGGGCTTGAATTCGGGAAATGTCCATCCCATCTTGCAATGAAGCTGTCAAGCAATCTTTAAATAAATGTGGCCCTAGGCCACTCACAAATCTGTGCACCCGATCTCCCATATCGGCCACCATTGTCGGGGCATACCTAGCCAATGAATTAAATTGAAGGCTATACTCTCGGGCGCTCATGTTCCCTTGCTTTAAATTCGAAATCGTCCGCCTAGCCCTACGGACTTCGGGCGGCAAATAATGGCGAATGAAAGCGTCCACAAATTCTTGCCAAACGGAGGAGGCGCATTTTCTTGCCTCGACGCTATCCAATTATTGTACCATAAAACCGCCACATCTCGAAGTCTATATGATGCTAACTCCACCGATTCGTCTCGTAGGCATGAATAATCCGCAAAATTCTCAACATTTCATCGATAAAGCCTCACAGGACTTCATCCGGCTTTGACCCAAAGAATTTCGGAGGATTTAGGCTCATAAAATCTCGAGCTCTAGTATTAGCTGAACGATCACTTGGGCCCGCATTTTGCCGTTGTGCCTGAGCGGCCACTAACTGTGTCAATAAATTAATAGCCTCGGCTACTTGTTAGCCCGGCGCCAAAGGAGGAACCGGAGGAATAGAGCCGAACCGTGCTTCCTTCTTGTTCTTCCGTAATAGGCGGAGTAGTAGAGGCATTAGATGGAGCCTCGAGATGTGATTCACCCTCATCTATATTCATTGGCGGCTCTCTTTCTTCCCGCCTTTTCGTAATAGTCTGGCCCTTCTGGGCGGCTTTTGCTTTTCCCTTTGGCGGCATTTCTGAAATCATAGCACACTTATTAGGGAGGATTTAGATCTTATACTTGGCTCTACCGCACGATTTCACATGAAGAAAGATGGTCATTTTTCCTAAATGCCTTGTAGCCTCTTGTTTATTAGCGTGGTGTGAAACACACTATAAACAAGACTCTACTAGATACGGCTCGTAGACACTTCCTAGGACAGAACTGCTCTGATACCACTTTTGTCACGACCCGAACTACGGGTCATGATGGGTATCCGGGGCTAACCACCGAACACCACTCGCTCCGTTACCCATAGCTCTTCATTCATAACATATTCTCAAATTCATGGAAATATATCACCATTGAAAACATATTTACTTTTATAGACATAAACCTTTAGGTCATCAAAATAATACATATACATATATATACATACATATACATGAACTCTATGGGACCATATTACCCACACATGCGTATCTACAAGCCTCTACTAGAATACTAGACATATAGACAGGACAGGACCCCGTCGTGCCCAAAATCATAGATATATATATATGTACCAAAAGAATGATCAATAGCACCTCCGGAAAATGGAGTGCTCACAAGTCAGCTACTAGCTCCTAAGGATCAGCTCCGTCTCCCTTCCTACCTGTGGGCATGAACACAGCGTCCAAAGAAAATGACGTCAAGACGAATATTGTACCGAGTATGTAAGGCAGAATGAAATAAACGTAATCAAGAAATCATAAGTCATGGGGTGAGGATATAACCTGTACATTCTTCTACATATAGATACGTTTCATATACATACATCATACATAAACATATCATGTACATTATCGTAGCGTGTGCCTTATCATATCACATATACATCAACATACCATGCAAGCATCATCACATCAAACATACATCATCACGTCGTTAACCCGCGTCCGGGTAACCATCATATGCAGCCACTAGTGGTGATCATGTCCGCCTTTTTCTCGGTGCGGTGGAATCATAGCAGCACCGTCGAAGCGGTGACATACGTCCACCAACCAGTGCACTATGGAACCATAGTACCGCCTTAGCGGTGACATGTCCGGCCAATTAGGCGCGGTGGAATCACATCATCACACATACCATACATTTCATATATTTATCATCATACATCATCATAGATTCATTATTATCGTTCATTACATGGACGTTTATATATTCGTCTTTATTCGTGTCATAATCGCATCGTAAGCATGTCGTGATTCTACCATATTTTAGCATCCTTACGTGCACATACATATATATATATATATATATATATATATCATCACACATACATTTGACTTCAGGACAACAATATCTATGTCGGGGTGACATAGGGTCGTGAACCCCCGATCATGTTATGGAATGAGCATAAGCGTCATGTCTCACCTTGGAAGGACTAACGTTTTAAGGTGAGCAATTATAAGGAAGAATATCAATGGTTCATGATCGTCATCGTTAACCTCGTGGGTACGTCATATCGCGGTCTCTAGAATCTTTATCGTGTTCATAGCATATTTCTTCTCTTGTTTAACTATTCATGAACATAGGCTCTTCATCTCTTGAACATAGGAGATTCATGGAGGAAGAGGAATATCATACATAGGATTCATGCCTTATAAGTAAAGGTTGAGCCTTACATACCTTTGTCGTTTAACTACTTATAGCTTGCTCGTTCTCCTTTAACGCCCTCGTCTTTACCTTCAAGAGAGTTCGTATCGTCGTTAGCTAGGTAATAATAAAATCGTGCCTCTTAAGGCTAAAGAAAATTGGGCAGCGTTTCCTTTGTTTATACTACTTTCCGCCATATTCCATATCAACTCCCAACATTCAAAATATCGCTAGCAATTTAGCGTCATTTGTTTACATTAATCATATTTCACAATTCTACTCTAACTCTCCATATTCCTGACTAAATTTCATTATCACATTCTTTCATATCCAATGCTTATTTCATGTTCTAAATATCATTTATAACGCATTTATAACACCAACGTATCCATTTTCATGATTCATCTCAACTACTATTCCACAATGACATTATTCACCCATTTATGACCCATTTTCCACACTCTTTCATAATCTAAGTCTTTCATCTCAACAATACTTCAAACAACATATAAAGATCATGAGACTTACCTTAGATGATAGAGAAAGAAGCCTTGAATGGTACTACACCTTTTTCCACCAAACCCTATTTCCTCTTTCTTGAAATTTTCTTGGTTTGGATGACTTTAGAGAGGCTTCCTTCACTTGATTCACCTCAATACTTGTTATTGATCCTTGATTCCCTTGGTTTTCTTGTGGATAAAATGTTTGGAAGGTTCTAGAGGTGTGGAGAGGTTGAAGACGTTGGTGGAAATCAATAAAATGAAGTGGACTCACATTTAAAGACTTGAATTAGTCTCAGCCGGCGGGACTTCCACGGACCCTTTGTTGGCCATGGAACTGGTCGTGGTTCATGACCAACCAGCAATCTTCTCTACTGGCTGTTCCACGGACACATCCACGGTCCGTGGATCATGGTGTTGTCCGTGGAACATGGTCGTGGAACTCACAGTTCCACCGGAATGGTTCCCGTCGTTTCGTTTGATCTTCAATCCTTGTGGAACCTTCTTAGCACTTGTTTATCACTTCATTATCGATCTAAGGGACGTTATAACTCTTCTTTAAAACATCCTTAAGGCATTATTAACCCAATACTCATAGTTTTTCCTGACACATTAACTTATAACTCGCTTTCCTTAGCAACTTTCTTTCCTCTACTCGGATGTCTTTGGAAATCTTAATTATGATCGTCAAATCTATTGCTTACTTTTTCCAAACCTCATATACGCCATATCCTTCGTTACTCCACTCAATGTACATTAAGGGGAAATTTTTCGAGGTGTAACAGTTGGATGTTTGGACAGTGTTAGGGGGCATAGGTGCATTTAGGTGTGGATTATTTAGGGGTGGATCATTTGGATGTGCGTCATTTGGATTTTGATCTTGTGGTGGTGGGTTGATACAAGACCAACTCCATCGAGCTTCATGAAGATGGAGTCTTTGAAGATCATGGGAGGTCCACATAGGATGGCCTTCAAGATATGGGAGATAGCTTGATGGAAGGCTTTAAGAACGTCACATTCAAGATATGGAAGATAGCTTGGAAGGCTATTTGGAGATGGAGGCTATGCATGCAAAAGGGGCTAGCACTTAAATGCAAGCCTTTTCAAGTTTCACTTCCATGGGATATATCCAAACAAGGCCCTTCTTCATTAAGGGTGTAATTATAATAATGTAGTGTCTTCTTTATTTCATTAGTATAAATAGCTAGTATTTTATTTCATATGGGAGCTTTTGATGAATTATGAATATTTTGAGTGTTTTAGGGTTATCTCTAGAGAGAGAAACTTGTGAGAGGCCTTTGGTAGGCTCTTGTTGATTCTTGTGTTGTTGAGAAGTTGGTTGCTTGGGATTCGATTCCCTTGAGGTCAGCTTAAGAATTTGGTAATTCTTTTGATGATAATTTAGAGGTCTTAGTTTTATATAACTTTGGTTGCTAAATTGAATCTTAAGTTGTGTCAAATTATCTATCTTTTCTTTTCTTTTTGTTTATCTTCTTAATTTCTCGTTTCCGCGTATCCGTTCTTGTATCAATTGGTATCAGAGCATAGCTTAGGTTTGTTCCAACAAATCTAGTCTTGGGTTTTGATTCAACAAAAAAAATTGAATTTAAAAAGAAAAAAAAAACATCGGGCGTGCTAACTAGTTTGACTCTTTCCTAGCTCCTTTTCTTTGATTCTTACAACTAGTTAACAACTAGTAATCGATCTTATTAATTGCTAACTAGTTCTTGAGTCCGGATTCTTTCGTGCCAATTCTTTCAAGCTTTTTCTTCATTTTTACCTCGTTGTTAATTTCTTGGCTCAAGTGCGTTTGTTTTAATTGAGTCGTCCTCTTTCTTCGAGTCTAACAAGAATCCATTCCGACCTCAAGTAGCAATTGTGTACCTTGAAAGAAACCGAATCCAATCGAGAACCAACATCGGCCAATCCATTTGAGTGGTAAAAGGCAAGAGTGTGTGAGTTCATTTGAGTGGTGCTAGCCAAGCACAAAAGAGTGTAAACACGAGTGTGGTGAGGTTTCTTTACTACTAACGTGTTTGCTAAGTGTTCTTTGTAGGTACTACTCCATGGATAGAAGATGTCACTCAATGCTAGTGAGGGTGTTGAAAGAGGAGAGGATTCATCTTGAAATTGATGACTACTTTAGTGAATTCTACGTTACTCCTCGTCTTACAGTTGGGTTGGGGTTATCTATAGTGAAAAAGGCGAAGCAAAAGGGAAAGTTGACTAATGTGGCATATGTACCTTTCTCTTATGGGGAATACCATGAGGAAGTGTGTTGCGAAATACTCCCTATGGAAAATTGTGACTTGTGCTTTGGGTTTGCTTAGTTTGAAGATCATGGGATTGCGGATGAACAAAATTGGCATAAGTATGTTGTTAATGAACGGGGGACACCTCTATTTCCATACATACTTCATAGAACGAATCCAAGGATAAAAGTGCAAGAGCCTAATGTGAGTTGGCCTACCTTATGTATGAGCGCTAGTGGTAAGAGTTTTATGAATGGGAACTCATGATGGACGAAATCTTTGTTAGCTACAACTACTCACAACTAAGGAAAATGGACTTAGCTTGTAGAACTTTTGATGCAAGGCTTGTCAAAAATTAGGAGTATGTGAAATATTGTGGGAGACAAGTGAGGAGTCCCATCAAGACTTGGGAGGACATGAAAAGAATATTGAGAAGCCAATATCCCAAGCCACATGTGAGAAGAAATGAATCTTTGAGAGGGACCTCTTTTGAGAGAACCCCATGCTTGAAGGCAAGGACGGCGGCCACAACCATTCCTTCCATTGGTCAAAGAAGCTTGCATGAACACCAAGGTAAGATCACTTATCCTTATACTCCTACATCTTTGTGTGATTTTAATGTCAAGTCAAGTATGAAAGTTAGTTTACCTTGCGTTAATCCTAATGCTTCTTTGCCGTGTATTGGTAATGCCATTGTTGAAAGTGCCCTTACACTAGTTGATCCTATTGATGACCGAATTGATCCTTCTTGTAAGGTTGATTTGTGTCCACCTAGTGTTGACACTTGTGCTTTGAATGATAGTGCATTATCGAATGAAGGTGCTCAAACACTAGTTAATCCTTTAGATGACCAAATTGATTCTTCTTGTAAGATCGATTTGTGTCCACCTTGTAACACCCTAACCTTATTAGGGTGTGATGGGCACCCGACCCCACATCCGGAGCCGAGCGAACCCACAGACTCTTATTACGCACGTAAATTAAATTTTTTTTTTCAAATAGAGATAAAATGCAAAATATAACTTTCAGAGATAATAATTTTCGTTGCTTTCAAATTACATAAAACCGGTAGTCAAACGTAACCAATACATATAACGTGTCGCTGATGGAGCCGCTACGGACCGACAACCAACACCCACGACGCTGTTCGCAAAGTCTCTAACATCCATCCGTAAAACATATCATACAAACTCGACTCGGCAACACTCAGAGCAAGTGAGTCCGCCAACCCCGGAACATCTTCTGTAATGGCCGCTAATCATCTGGGAGTACCTGCGCGGCATGAAACGCAGCCCCCGAAGACAGGGGGTCGAATATGTACTGAGTATGTAAAGCCGGAAATAGTGTAACAAAATCATAAACCAATCCAAATGTACGGAAATACAACTAACGATTCATAATCGAAGTATATCGGACAGAGCCTTATTATGATCAGAGTTGCGGGAGGTTGGTATACAGAATCGTGGTCGAGTCGAAGTACAAAATACGTACCTTATCCGTAGTATCCAAACACTTACTTTCGTATCGTAAATAGTGCAAATCAAAAGCATCCATAGGCACAAAAGTACGTCGAATGTAATCATAATCGACTCGTAAGTGTAGGTCTATAACCAACGTAACCCTAATCGTAATCGTAAGTACGGTGGTTTAACGAACGAGAATCGTAAATGGAATCGGAGGTGCGGAGTAACGGAATGTAATACCGGCCACGCATCATATTACACATGCCAATCTCATATATTTCATCAAAATACCGGGGGCGGACAGATACCACAGCACCCCGGTCACTTACCCACGATACTCGGAGGCGGACATATACCACAGCACTCCGATACCTCGGGGGCGGACATATACCACAGCCCCCGGTCACATATCGTGGCATAATCGCGCACCTGGAGGCGGACAGATACCACAAAGATCCGGTCGCACATCGCGGTGCCTCGGGGCGGACATATACCACAAAGACTCCCGGGTCGCGTGTCATAGCACGGGGCGGACATATACCACAAAGCACCCCGGCCGCACATTATCACATAACCACGGTACCCGGAGGCGGACATATACCACAAGCACTCGAGCCCGGTCGACATACACATAAATCATAATATCACACACATACAAATCATTTCTTATTACTCGGGAACTCAACAAACAAATTCGTATTCCAAGAATAAGCAATCATTCACAAAATAATCATCATATCATATACCTTTCGGAATGTTTATATCAGGTTATTTATGTCAGAATACTTACATCAAAGTACTGATATCAAAATACTTATAGTAAAGTACTTTTGCCAAATATTTACATTAAATTACTTATAACTGATTTCTTATTTCGAACCGCATATCCATATCAGAATATTCACATCAGAGAGGGCCTACGAGTCATATCCAAATAACCTTCCTAGGATCGTCTTATACTTTAAACTATGTCATAAGAATCCAGGGATAATCAAGACACTTATCGTGATTTTTTGAGAGAAAGTATCTAAAAGTTTCCTTTAATTATTGCTCAAACAAATTAGTAGCACAATAGGAGCAGATTCGGAATTAGCGGGCCCACCTCGGGTCAAGTCGAGGTGGCATACAGAATTTTACGAACTTTAGATTCTATGAAAGCATATATGAAAGTTTCAAAGTAATCCGAGTTCGTTTGGGAACATTATGGAAGTTTGAACATTTTTCCAACAAAAAGGGAGAAAGGTAGTTCAATTGTACTGAATGAATAGTAACCAACATTAAACTCAGATTTCCGAGAACAGAATGATCCCCGAGACTGAGATCCAAACCTAGTACATCTAGGACATGCCAAAGGAAGGAAAGGGTGAGCCTTACATACCTTTCGGACGTCTTATGCTCGTTCAATCTCGAATCCCGTTTCGCCCAGAATTTGCAAATGGTCATGTTTACCAATTGTCAATAGTAGACTTTTTGCTTTCGACTCTTCCATTCTTCACTTGTCTACAAAAATTTGGGCAGCATCTCCTCTGTAATTACTCCGTCCCGAGAATATGGCTCGGCCCAGAATATCAACAACAACACCAACAACAATACCAACAATACCAAGAATCACGACAAAATATGTTTTAACATAAATGCTCTTCCTTTCTACATTATGCAATAACTCCTATTCCAATTTCACACTTCCAACTTCATGTCAACGTTCCCATATTTATTTGCCAATCCAAAACCATTCAAATAAAATTCGGAAACATTTCAAATCATTTCTACAAAATATTCACAAAATATACAAGTTATACAAACTTCCCACCAAAGCCATATTGCATCCAAAACTTCTAATCTTTAGCATACTTATTCGTAACACGCTTCCGTCTTCCAAGTTCATCAACCATGATCATAATTTGCACCTTGAAAACTTCATTTCCATAATATCATAAAATCACCCTAAAATGACAAAAATTTTCTACATTCCATTCCAATGCCAACTTAAACCATTTTACTTTCATTCACCTTATAATCACAACAACACAATTAACACATTAAACAAAATTAATTCCATCATTATTCCATCACAACATAACCCACGGCCAACATGCCATTCTCCCACTTCATCCAATTTTCATTCAACTTTCATTTCTAATATAATTTCCGTAATACCCACAACTAGAACACAACATAAAATTCAACTCATCTCAACCATACAACATACCACACACACACGGCCACATGCATGTATTCACACCCACTTTGCAACCTTCCATATTTCCATAAATTCTACTCATTCCCATATACTACAACACAAACAAACCTTCATAACATAGTAAAAAGGATTAAATTCTTACCTCTTCCAACAAGTTCTCCTTGCCAACACAAATACTTCCTTGCCAAACTAATTATACCACTTTGTAGAGAATTTCGAGCTTAGTAAGAATTCAAGAAGAAAGAGATTTTTGGATCAAGATTGAAGGACTTGGAAATTTTTTTTTTTTTTTTTTTCCTCTTTCTCTCCAAGGCCGTGAGCCTCTTTCTCTTCTTTCTCTCTTTTTTTTTTTTTGTTCATCCTCTTTTTTGTCTTAAATTAGAAGACCATGTATATATATATATATATGATTTCCCCCATCATGTGAGAGGCACATGCCTCTCTAGAATTTTCTTTAAATTTCCTAGCAAAAGATGACTTATTTTTTTTGTCATCTTATCTCCTTTATTTAATTTTCCTTCTTTTTTTTTTTTTGTCACATGGCCAAATATGGCCTCTTTGGAATTTTCATGAAACTTGGGTGAAATTCCCGTTTTGCCCCTCGGCTTTCCTCAATATTACCATTTTGTCCCTAACCTTCCGCATTATCTCCACGGCCCATTTTGCGAATCTCTCTTCTTGTCCTTAACCTTTCACAATATTTCCATACTAATAATAGTCATAAATAATATTTATAACAACTCGTTCATTAAGATAATTTAAAAATGGTCTCACCCTTAACTTTCCACGACGACTTTGGAATTTCCAAACGTACAATATACGGGCTATAACATCCTCCCCCTTAGAACATTCGTCCTCGAATGTTCAATTGACCTCACGGGGTCTTGTAGCACTTCGGGAGGGGTTCCTTCATAAACCAACCTTCTTCCTTTCGACTCGCGCACAACATAGCAAAATTTCTTACCATAAGTTTTCTCTTCACTTTCGTCGATGCCTTCACATATGGGATATCATACATGTTCGTACACATAGACATATATAATTAGTATCAACTAACCCACGAATACTTCCACACTATTCAAGCCTATCCAAATTTCAAAACCATGACATACTTTTCATTTCTTCTTTAATCGGGCTCGTCGCATGCCGCGTAGCCTTTTGTGGTCTCCAATCATCTCATATAGTCCGACTTCACTTAGGCCACTCGGTTTCTCATTTATCCTTTGCAACTAAATCTTTGGAATTTCTTACTTCCTTCCCAGGGGGTCACCCATCCTGAAATTGCTCCCGCCTGAGCACGCTTAACCTCGGATCTTTGGTGGAATTCGGTGCTTTACTACTGATATAATCGCATACGCTTTTTCATATGGCCTTTATTACATAATCTGGAGTCAGTCAAAGTTTCACAGATTCTGAAGCATTTTCGTAACACGTCCTTTCTTGTACAATTACCGTTTTGCCCTTTTCGCCTTTCCATATTACTTTCACAAATTCTTATTATCCGAAGTCTGTACACCGCGAATGCCATCAATACCTTACGGAGTATATAGCTTCATATCACATTCTTTCCATCCGGAACTGCCGGTCTCAGGTAACTGGTCAAATGTATCCACACTTACTTCCTTCCGTCGTATGTAAGGCTTACAGACGGAATTTCTTATTTCATTCTCCTATGACTGGGCTCTATCGCACGATTTATGACAGAAAGAAGGTCAACAATTCCTAGATGCCCCGTAGCCTCCTGTTTATAAGTGTGGCGCGCTTCACACCATAAACAGGACTCTACCGGACACGACTTTGCAGACAACCCCACGGACGTACCTCGCTCGATACCACTTTGTCACACACAACCTTATTAGGGTGTGATGGGCACCCGACCCCACATCCGGAGCCGAGCGAACCCACGTACTCTTATTACGCACGTAAAAATTTTTTTTTTCAAATAGAGATAAAATGCAAAATATAACTTTCAGAGATAATAATTTTCGTTGCTTTCAAATTACATAAAACCGGTAGTCAAACAGAACCAATACATATAACGTGTCGGCTGATGGAGCCGCTTACGGACTGACAACCAACACCCACGACGCTGTCTGCAAAGTCTCTAACATCCATCCGTAAAACATATCATACAAACTCGACTCGGCAACACTCCGGAGCAAGCGGAGTCGCCAACCCACCGAAACATCTTCTATAATGGCCGCTAATCATCCGGGAGTACCGCGCGCATGAAACGCAGCCCCCGAAGACAGGGGGTCAGTACGGAATATGTACTGAGTATGTAAAGCCGAAAATAGTGTAACAAAATCATAAACCAATCCAAATGTACGGGAATGCAACTAACGATTCATAATCGAAGTATATCGGACAGAGCCTTATTATGATCGGGAGGTGGAGGTTGGTATACGTAATCGTGGTCGAGTCGAAGTAAAATACGTACCTTATCCCGAGTATCCAAACACTTACTTTCGCATCGTAAATAGTGCAAATCAAAAGCATCCATAGGGCACAAAAGTACGTCGACGAATCATAATCGTACCTCGGAGTGTAGGTCTATAACCAACGAACCCTAATCGTAATCGTAAGTACCGCGGTTTAACGAACAGAATCGTAAACAGAATCGGAGGTGCAGAACGAACAGAATACCAGCACAGATCATATTACACATGCCAATCTCATATATTTCATCAAAATACCGGGGGCGGACAGATACCACAAAGACTTCGGTCACTTATCCCACGATACTCGGAGGCGACATATACCACGGACTCCGATACCTCTGGGGGCGGACATATACCACATGCTCCCCCGTCACATATCGTGGCATAATCGCGCACCCTCGGAGGCGGACAGATACCACAAGATCTCCGGTCGCACATCGCGGTGCCTCGGGGGCGGACGCCCGCCACGCGGACCCCGGTCGCGTGTCATAGCACGGGCGGACATATACCACAAAGACCGCCGCACATTATCACATAACCACGGCATCCGTGAGGCGGACATATACCACAAGACTCCGAGCCGGTCAGACATACACATAAATCATAATATCACACACGTACAAATCATTTCTTATTACTCTGGGAACTCAACAAACAAATTCGTATTCCAGTAACAAGCAATCATTCACAAAATAATCATCATATCATATACCTTTCGGATGTTTATATCGGGTTATTTATGTCGAATACTTACATCAAAGTACCGATATCAAAATACTTATAGTAAAGTACTTTTGCCAAATATTTACATTAAATTACTTATAATCGATTTCTTATTTCGAACCGCATATCCATATCGAATATTCACATCGAGAGAGGGCCTACGAGTCATATCCAAATAACCTTCCTAGGATCGTCTTATACTTTAAACTATGTCATAAGAATCCGATATAATCAGAGACACTTATCGTGATTTTTGAGAGAAAGTATCTAAAAGTTTCCTTTAATTATTGCTCAAACAAATTAGTAGCACAATAGGAGGATTCGGAATTAGCGGGCCCACCTCGGGTCAAGTCGAGGTGGCATACAATTTTACGAACTTTAGATTCTATGAAAGCATATATGAAAGTTTCAAAGTAATCCGAGTTCGTTTGGGAACATTATGGAAGTTTGAACATTTTTCCAACAAAAAGGGAGAAAGGTAGTTCAATTGTCCGAATGAATAGTAACCAACATTAAACTCGTATTTCCGAGAACAGAATGATCCCCGAGATCGAGATCCAAACCTAGTACATCTAGGACATGCCAAAGGAAGGAAAGGGTGAGCCTTACATACCTTTCGGACGTCTTATGCTCGTTCAATCTCGAATCCCGTTTCGCCCAAAATTTGCAAATGGTCATGTTTACCAATTGTCAATAGTAGACTTTTTTGCTTTCGACTCTTCCATTCTTCACTTGTCTACAAAAATTTGGGCAGCATCTCTCTAATTACTCCGTCCCGAGAATATGGCTCGGCCAATATCAACAACAACACCAACAACAATACCAACAATACCAAGAATCACGACAAAATATGTTTTAACATAAATGCTCTTCCTTTCTACATTATGCAATAACTCCTATTCCAATTTCACACTTCCAACTTCATGTCAACGTTCCCATATTTATTTGCCAATCCAAAACCATTCAAATAAAATTCGGAAACATTTCAAATCATTTCTACAAAATATTCACAAAATATACAAGTTATACAAACTTCCCACCAAAGCCATATTGCATCCAAAACTTCTAATCTTTAGCATACTTATTCGTAACACGCTTCCGTCTTCCAAGTTCATCAACCATGATCATAATTTGCACCTTGAAAACTTCATTTCCATAATATCATAAAATCACCCTAAAATGACAAAATTTTTCTACATTCCATTCCAATGCCAACTTAAACCATTTTACTTTCATTCACCTTATAAGGGTCACAACAACACAATTAACACATTAAACAAAATTAATTCCATCATTATTCCATCACAACATAACCCACGGCCAACATGCCATTCTCCCACTTCATCCAATTTTCATTCAACTTTCATTTCTAATATAATTTCCGTAATACCCACAACTAGAACACAACATAAAATTCAACTCATCTCAACCATACAACATACCACACACACGGCCACATGCATGTATTCACACCCACTTTGCAACCTTCCATATTTCCATAAATTCTACTCATTCCCATATACTACAACACAAACAAACCTTCATAACATAGTAAAAAGGATTAAATTCTTACCTCTTCCAACAAGTTCTCCTTGCCAACACAAATACTTCCTTGCCAAACTAATTATACCACTTTGTAGAGAATTTCGAGCTTAGTAAGAATTCAAGAAGAAAGAGATTTTTGGATCAAGATTGAAGGACTTGGAAATTTTTTTTTTTTTTTTTTTTTTCTCTCCAAGGTGAGCCTCTTTCTCTTCTTTCTCTCTTTTTTTTTTTTTTTTGTTCATCCTCTTTTTTGTCTTAAATTAGAAGACCATGTATATATATATATATATATGATTTCCCCCATCATGTGAGAGGCACATGCCTCTCTAGAATTTTCTTTAAATTTCCTAGCAAAAGATGACTTATTTTTTTTTGTCATCTTATCCCTTTATTTAATTTTTCCTTCTTTCTTTTTTTTGTCACATGGCCAAATATGGCCTCTTTGGAATTTTCATGAAACTTGGGTGAAATTCCCGTTTTGCCCCTCGGCTTTCCTCAATATTACCATTTTGTCCCTAACCTTCCGCATTATCTCCACGGCCCATTTTGCGAATCTCTCTTCTTGTCCTTAACCTTTCACAATATTTCCATACTAATAATAGTCATAAATAATATTTATAACAACTCGTTCATTAAGATAATTTCTGAAAATGGTCTCACCCTTAACTTTCCACGACGACTTTGGAATTTCCAAACGTACAATATACGGGCTATAACACACCTAGTGTTGACACTTGTGAATTGACTGGTAGTACAATGTCATGTGGTCATCATGTTAGTAATTCTTGCGAGTTTGACACACTACCAACTCGTGTTGAAACTTGTATTGATCAACTTTCTTGTAATGATAATTCACTACTTGAGGATCTTTGTGATGTGTTTAATGTACCTCTAGTTAGTGATGATGTTGATATAGTTGGTCAATTGAAAGAATGTGACATCTCACCCTTGTTTGTTTCATGTCAAAATGAGTCTCTTGATCGTACTTTAGTGTCACGTGATAAGACTCCAATTTGTAGTGGTGAAGTGTGTCATGTAGATAGTCATGTGTCACACCCTAATTTTCGATAGGGTATGATGGGCACCCGACCCTTACCTAGGGCCGAGCGAACCCGCTGACTATCGTAATACTCATAACCATACTGGGCCCACAAAACATAACATACGCACGTAATGAAAATTTTCGAAAACAAACATGCCTTTCGTTTTTTTTTCGAATCAAATAAAATCAATCGTATGAAAAACCGTAATATAAGGCACGGCACTTCGGCTTATATATAGCCGCACACCAAACACATCGGTAGCGTAATGCATACAAACACACACGGCTTACATAGCCGCTTACAAACAGACCCGACATATCATACACTCGACACTGTCTGCAAAGTCTCTACTAACATCTCAGATACCATACAAGCACTCGGACTCGGCACCACTCCGGAGGAAGTGGAGCTCGCCAATCCGGCGGAGCATCTTCTCGCTAACATCACCTACTCATCCGTGGGTACCTGCGTGGCATGAAACGCAGCCCCCGAAGAAAGGGGGTCAGTACGAAATATGTACTGAGCATGTAAAGCATAGCATACATCAAACGAGGTCATAACCAAAGTGGGGAGTACAGAAAGTGAAGTTGTAACAACCCAATTACCCAAGTACTTACATCCGACACACAAATTGTACATACTCATACCGAACACATCATAATCATATATGAAATAACATTAACCGATGTGGGATTTGCCTAAACCAATGTGGGATTTTGCCTCATCATTGGGTTTGCCCCACCATCAGTGAACAAACTTATCATATCGTCATACATCATCACATATCATATGCGGTCCATAGGACCCATGGACGAACGTGGTCGCCACCCTTATCCGGCGCCACAACACGGATAACACCGGAAGTTTCAAATCTCCGTACAACCCCGAACATAACACACCATCACAACATATCATAAGCCATATCACAAAGATAACTCCATAAACGGAACCCGGCCCTATGGCGAGGTCTCGGAACCGTAACACACAGATAACACCGCAGTATATCATAGTGCGCACGATCATATACCGGCCGGATCCGGTGAAAGAGGTAATAACGAACGCACGAACGCATCGTAAGTAACCACACGCACGTCGTACATCATCCACGTACTCAATCGAGTGATCAAAACGAACCCTCTTTTTTGAAAATCCAAAACCATAGTCAAATCAAGTTTTCTCCCGGATCTCGCTTGGGACATATCAAACCGAACTTCAGAAACCGTTGTTACGTATCAAAATCATGGGCATAAAATCCTTATTTCCAACTCGACAGTTAAATAAATAATCATGCTTGGGATCGGAAAAGTGGTCGTATTAAATCCCTTTTTTTTAAAAAAAAAAAAATAGGTTATTTAAAACCAACATAGAAAAGTCGCGGGACCCACGGACGAGCGTCAACCCAATCCGGGCCCGCCTATAAAAATTTAAGTCCTTACTCGTCATGGCATCATTTGTGAAGAAATCAAAGCAATCCGAGCCCTTAGTCGAAAGTTATGAACGTTCGTAGTTTCGAAATCGTTTAGGAACATGTCTCGTTTGAAAACAAAATTCTTTTGAAAATATAACTCTTTTGCAACCTTAGAAATTTAATCATACAAAAGACATAAGGATCATAACTCGACCGTATTAAGGACACGAATATCAAGAAACATATAAGAATCACTTACGCAAAGATTTCAAACTCAATCATATCCAAGACATGCGGACCATACTAAGGATGCCAATATCAAAGCAACTACGAATCACAAACATACTCGAAATCTACGAATGGAGTTACCCCGAGGCACAAATCATGTCATACCCTAATCCCGTCTAAGACATGCCAAAAGAAAAAAGAAGGTAAGCTTCACATACCTTGATTGCTTCCTACGCTAATCCAAACTCAAATCTACGCTTCTCAAAATCTACAACAACGTCAATAGGCGTCGAAGAATTCAATTCCAAGCCACTACTTTTTCTACGGGAGAATTTTGGCGCACTTCCCCTATAACTTGGACGCCCCGAGAATTTAACTCGGCCAAATCTTCAACAACGATACCAACAACCATTCCAACAACATCAATTAGTAATTTCAAACGCATTCTAACACTAACAAGTCATTTCCACATACTTTGACAACATTCCAATTATATTCAACTTAGCTACATATTTCCAAACTAATATCAACGATCGCATATTCAAATAACCATTCAAACCTTTCAAACGCGATTCAAAAACATTTCCAACAATCCACAAAATCATTCCAAACAACCCAACCTAAACATAAGGCAACCCAAAACCTTTCAAATCCAAGGAAATATCAACAACATATTTCTTTCTTCCAAACTCATAAACCACACTAACAATCCATACTTTAACAACATTGATCTCAAAAATACAAGAAACCATACTAGAGTCACATTAGTTCTAAAACAGCCCAACAACAGCCACACTTCAATTTGGACCATTAAGCTCTCATTTTCTTCACATATTTCACAACACAACAACCAAATTGCACTAAATAAAATTAAGTCTTCATTTCCACGTATACTACACATATACGGCCACCACACCACAATTACATATTCAACTTGAATCATTCAATACATTCATTCTCATCGCATAATCCATGACAACAACGACCAAAATACTAAGGAAAATCAATTCGCTACAAGCTACCAAAACAACCCCTATTCGGCCAACAACAACACACATCAATTCCATGACTTTTTATTCATTTCTACATGCCAAAACAACTTGCAAACATGCTACATACACTTAATTCTTCACCTCTACACAACCACACATATACACGGTTACACACACACACTCATGGCTGCCCCTCAACATGCATGTTTTCATGATTTTCTTTTCATTCCCACACTTCACAACATACACAACCATGCATAACATATAAAAGAGAAGATCAAACCATACCTTCTTCACCCAATTCTTCCATTCGATTAGAGCTTGTTTTTGCAACAATAAGGCTTTGCTTGCTTCCACCAACTACTTCATGATGCTTAGGACCTTCCAAGGAGTAGAAAACCTAGAAGAAAATAATTTTTCTTCATCAATTGATCATGGCCAAATCTGGCCAGCCATGGCCGAATGGCCTCTAGGTTGTTCTCCATGCTTCTTGATTTTTTTCTTAAGGAGGATAATGATAAAAATGACTAAGTTAGTCATCTTATCCCCCATATAATTCACCCACATGGAACCATGGCCCACACACACACACATAGCCGGCCACCTATGGCCATTTTCAAATAATGGCCAACTTTCCATAATTCTTTTTTTGGTCCCAAAATTCTCATAAAATGTCTAACTTTCTATATTTCGCTTGTAACCCCAAATTCTTTATTCCAAGTTTACCCTTAACACTCCATACCAATACTATCACAAACAACTCGGACCTTAAAACAAAGTCGGAAAATAACCTTGTCATTAACTTTCCGCAATCAACTTAAAATATTTCAACGTACGAAGTACGGGGTATAACAATGTGAGCGAAAATGCATTGAAAGACGACATTGGTTCTTTTGAGAGTGAAATAACATGCTTTGACTCCTCATTGTTCATGGATTACTCTCTTGTAAAGGATAATGTTTTATTTGAGGATGACATGACTATTGAGAGTGAAATACCTAGTGGGATGTTTTGTAATGTTGAAAGTGTGGCCACTTTTGGTGACTACATGGTATTTGAAAATCCACTATGGGATGATAACTCTCTTCCCTACGATGGAGATCCTCCCTTGAGGAATTGTGATCCACTTATTGGGAGGGGAAGTGTTAAAAAAAAGAAGGGTAAACTTGTCTGCAAATTCCTAGTTCTTCCTTAGGTTTTCCGAATAGTAGTAGTATGATTGACCATGCTTTTGAGTTTAATGGTGAAACTACATTTGAGGACACCCTAGATGAAGTTATTTTACGTGACACCTTTCTTTACTACCTTTTTGTATATGATGACATTCATGATCTTTTTGGGAGTGCATCTTATGGAGGAGGGGGTCCTATTGGGGTACTCAGTTGTTGCCTTGCCCATGATATATGGGTTTCTTTTCCCTTTGACCCCGGTGAAATCTTAACTTGGTGTAAATGGTATCATTTTGAAATTGAGGATCATTTGTATGTCCTGCCAACTTGGTGTCTTGAAACCCTTGGCTTTTTTAGAATATCCTCATTTCTTAATCTTTGGGTTAGCCAAGTTCTTAATGCTCTACTTGAGAGCTTAGTTTGCTTGAAAATGTTTGATACTTGGCTATATCACAAATTTGTGCTTACTTGGCATAGTGGTAGGTTAGTCCACCCTAACACTAACCCTCATCCTTTGAGGACTTGATTTTTGTTTGTCTCACCTTTATGGTTTTTCAAGGTTTAGATTCGAGGGACGAATCCTTTTCAAGAAGGGGAGAATGATACAAGACCAACTCCATCGAGCTTCATGAAGATAGAGTCTTTGAAGATCATGGGAGGACCACATAGGATGGCCTTCAAGATATGGGAGATAGCTTGGATGGAAGGCTTTAAGAACGTCACATTCAAGATATGGAAGATAGCTTGGAAGGTTATTTGGAGAAGGAGGCTATGTATGCAAAAGGGGCTAGCACTTAAATGCAAGCCTTTTCAAGTTTCACTTCCATGGGAGATTGTTACACCCCGTAAGAGTCCGTGCTACTTGACTTCAGACAAAATGAACGAGTTAAGAAAGTTTAAGGAAAGTTAATCGAGTTAGTATGAATATCGTTATATATATGGTTGCCTTAAGTATACCGAGGTGACATGGCAACCTAAAGGATTTGAAATCATGTTATGAGTATGTATACGAAGTAATGTGAGTGCCCTTTTAAATTATTTGAGATTATTAGTAATGATATAGAAGATGGACAAAAGGTATGAATATACTTTTTGCGATTGGAGTTTCGTCGAAGCTTTGTGAGTTCTCTAGTTATGTTTAAGGTTATTGTGATTCTCCGGACCCTTCGAGACACGTGTATGGATTGTTATGGATGTATATGAGTATGTATATATATGTGTAAGAGGTTACATGAGGGTTGGAAGAGGATTAGAAGTTAAACGAATCTAAACGAAATGAATTGGAACAACTTCAGTAAAATCTCAAACCAAATTTTTAGCCCATATTGTTGGAGGCATATCTCCTAGTATATGAGGAGTTTTAAGGTGTTTCAAAAGCCTAAAATGAAGTTCATCGAGTCTAGTTTCCAACGCAACAAACCACTTGTCAAAATGATATCAGGATAAGGAGATATGGACGATGCAAGTTGGGCTGGCGGGGCAGCAAGTTGAGACCCGACCCAAGCATTTACATTTCGGCCCATGAGTATATTTCGGCCCATGAGGCCCATTAACGTTAATATATATATGGAAAATTCATTTGAGGGCTGGTCATTTGCATCTAGGAGCTTCCAAGAATATTAGAGAGAGAGGGAGAGAGCTTCTAGGCTAAGAGAGCCATTTTGATCAAAATTCGAGCCCCGAATCCCGAAGCTCATGAAGAGAAAAGCGTTGTACGTTGCGTTGCCTTCAGTTTGAGCTAAAAATCAGCCAAAAAGAAGAGTGTTGACGTGGTTTCTGCATACTTAAGGTAAGATTAAGGTCCCTTTTTCATTGTTAATAAGTTTATTTAGAGTTTTAACAGATCAGAACGAAGAAAATAACGTTATAAACTCGTTTGTTGTTTTGTTGAGATTTATGGATTGGGGGCTATTTTAGTTGAATTAAATGGATGGGATTAGCTGTGTTATGATGTACAATAATGGTTGGTACTGTTGTTGATATTGTTGATGATATTTTGGGGCTTTTTGTATGATTTTCGTGGCTATTTTGTGATGATATTTTGGGCGTTTGGTATGATTTTTGTGGTCGTTTTGTGATGATATTTTGGGAATCGTTTGGCATGATTTTCGTGGCTCTGTGTGTTATTGATATTGTTGTGATTATTTTGGGTTGCTGATGAGTTGGGACGGAGTAAGGAAAATGTGTTATATCCCGTATTTTGTACATTGGAATATTTTAAGCTAGTTGCGATAATTTAAGGACAAGGTTATTTTCCGATTCTGTTTAATGCACAAGTTGCTCATGAATTTTATTGGATGGATATATTAAGGAAAATTTGGGGCTATAAGTTGAAAAAAAATATTTCATGAAAAGCCGCAAGTGGCCGTGTGGCTTATGTGGGCTCCCACCCATGGCTTGGCTCATTTTGATTGCCTCAAGCCATAAGAGGGGCATGTGTCCACCTTGTATTTGTAGGGGCTATATATATATATATAAGTGATGACAAAGCAAGACAAATTCATCACTTTCACAACTCTAGAAACTTGGAGAAGAGAGGAGTCATATTCGGCCATGGCTAACCGAACGGATGCCCTTGAATATTGATAAAAAAAAAAAAAAAAAAATCTTCTAGTATTCCAACCAATTGGAAGGTCCTTATTAACGTGGAGTAGTTGTTGGAGCAATCAAACCATTCATTTTTGCAAATTGCAACCCTAGCCAAGTTGAGAAGTTAAGTGGAAAAGGTAAGGTTAATCTTCTTTTACATGTGTTATGGATGGTTTGAACGTATTGTAGTGTGTAGAAATGAATGAAATTCATGGAACCATGTATGTTGATGTTGAGCGGTGTAGGGGGTGATTTTATAAAATATGGTGAATTGATTTTAATTGATATTTTGGTTGTTGTTGTAGTGGATTCTATGGTAAAAATGAAGATTTAATGATTCAAGTTGAAGTTGTAATCATTTGTGGGCTGTTTTAGAAGCAAATGTGATTTTAATATATTTTCTTGTATTTATGAGAATGAAGTTGTTAACGTGTGGATTGTTGGTATAGTTCATGAACTTGGAAAAGAGGAATGTGTTGTTGTTGTTCTTATCGAGTTTGGAGGTTTCGGGTTATGTTGTAGGTTGGTTGGGCTGTTTTGAATATTGTGTGGATTGCTTGAAGTGTTCTCGAGTCTTGTTGAATGGTCTCGGATTAGTACTTGAACGTGTGACCATTGGTGTTGGCTTGATTGTATGTGGTTGATTTGAATGTAAATGAAATGCCGTCGAATTATATAGAAAGGAATTACTAACGTTAGAATATGTTTTGAATTACTTGTTGATGTTGTTAGTATGGTTGTTGGTATTGTTGTTGATGATTTGGCCGAGTTGAATTCTCGGGGTGTGTTGAATTTATAAAGGAAATGCTGCCCAAATTTCGATACATGAAGTGCTAGCTTAGGATTGGATTCCTAAGTACCTATAGCTAATGTTTTGTGTCTAATGAAGTTATTGTAGATCTTGGGAAGCCCGAGACTTAAGTTCGGATTAGCTTAGGAAGCGGACAAGGTATGTAAAGCCTATCCCTTCTTTCTTTTGGCATGTCCTAGATGTAAGTAAGATACGATACGAGCTTTGGGGTAACTCCATTCGTAAGTTCCGAGCATGTCTACGATTCTTATTCACTTCTTGATATTCGCATTCTTAATGTATTCGGGCTATTGCCCTCGAGTCTTTGTATGATTGGATAGTACATGGTGCATAAAGGGATCCTATTCCTAAAGGGTTCCATAATGAATAATGTCCCTAACTTTCATAAATGGGCTCGGATTGCTTTGATACGTTCGTTGAGGATTCTATAGCGAATAATGTCCGTAACTTTCATAGGCGGGCTCGGATTGGTTTGATACATGTCTACGATCCCTGAAATTCTCTTTAACGTTTTAATGGCATTCGAAAGATTTAACATGACTATCGTTTGATACTCGAGCGTTGATTTGTCTACTTATCCATTGAGTCTTAAAAGTTGATTTATATGCATATGGTTTCTCACTACTCGCTTCGTGCACGGTTATTACTTCTTTCAACGAGTCCCGGCCGTTACACGTATTCGTGCACAACTCCACAGCATATACCGAGTCCCTCACTAGAGGGTCGGGACACGTTATATGTATATGTATATGATGATCCGATGAAATGATGATATGATGATACGGATGGGATGGCGGCCGGGATGGCATATATGATTCTATTCACCGAGTCCCTCGCTGAGGGTCGGACACGACCGAGTCCCTCACTAGAGGGCCGGGACACGTTATATGTATATGTATATGATGATTTTACTTACGGAGTCCCTCACTAGAGGGTCGGGACACGTTATATATGCATATGTACAAGATGATTACTCACTTATGTTTCTAAGTCCCATAATGAATCGGATATGATATTGACATGCATGATTTATGTTTAAAAGGCAAGCCTTGTGGTTTTTGCATAGTTGTACCGTACTAGTTTTCTATACTCCTTATTTCGGTATGATCCCGTTTACCGTATTTCATGCTTTGCATACTCGCACATATTTCGTACCGACCCTTTCTTCTGGGACCGCGTTTCATGCCCGCAGTACGTATGCTCGCTTCCGGTGATCCGCCACCTAGGATATTTGTTCTCGCTATCTTGGAGCGCTCCCTTGTTCGGAGCCTATATTTGGTATAGACACTTTCGTGTGTATATATATGTCTATTCGTGGGGTATGTATGGCGGGGCCCCGTCCCGTCATATGATACTTGTCGCTACTCTTCGAGGTCTGTAGACATATGTGTGGGTTGTGAATAGTTACGGTACCGTTGTGTCCGTATGATTTATGTTTTGGGCGTCCTCGTCTGCAGTGGCAGCCTTGTCGGCTGCGTGTATGTATGTTTTGGAATGTTGTGTATATTATGACAGCCTTGCCGGCTCGTAAGCGATGTTACCCGTTGATGTTTGTAACTCCCCCGAGAGACAGGTTGTTATGATATGTATAGATATGCGTACCACTATTGAGACGACGTCATGCCTTTATATATATAAGTTCTTTATTATGCAAGTTGTGAATGATTATAGCCCAACCCCGTATACGAGTGTCCGAATTGGGCACCCAAACACGGCCACGGGCCGGGTCGTGACAAAAGTGGTATCGTAGCAAATATCAAACGTCCTAGGGATTGTCTATAGACCGTGTCCGAACACAACCGTATATGGGTGTGAAGCCGGCCACACTTATAAACAGGAGGTCGCAAAACATTTAGGAATCGGGACCTTTCTTCGTCTTAGATCGTGCGACAGAGCCGCAGTTCTAGGAAAGATCGCTTACGATACCTCTTCTTGCATGTCCACAAACGGATTGACGAGAGATGAAGAGATCGGCCTCGAGAGTGGGGGTATAAGAAGGCCCCTAGAATATATCTCCGGACCCCGTGCTCCGGGACCCGGCAGAGGAGCCCCGCTATTCTATTGAGACTGATCCCTCAGAGGACCCCGCGACGATTCCTCCGGAGTTCTCGACTCCTGTGGGAGGAGGACCACCCGCAGGACAACTATGACACAAAATCCGTTCGAGTATTCGTCCGGGGACACCGGGAGGAGATCTCCGAGACCGCAAAATGTTTACTTTCAAAATCCAAATATGGTGGAGCACTACGTCGGCCGCCCTCCTCCCGCGAGTAATACAAGATTACTCCAGCCCCTATCCCGGCCGCCGCAAACCGCAACCCGGTTATCTATATCCGCTTAACGCTCGATAGGAGAGACGAAGGCGTCGACGAGGATCTCATGGCGGGTAGACGACGATGAGGAGTACACTTCACCTTATAGTCCACCAGATCGGACTAGAGAGAAGATCGACTACAAGTATACGAGTCCTTATTGGAATTTTTTGTATGTGTATTTGTTGTATGAAAAGTGTTACTTAATAGTGGCATATTGAAATCCAAAGGCCGATAACCAAGTATTTATAAGTAACGGCGATCAAGGTGTGTTCATCACCATTGGGATACGGAAGTCTAAGATGGAAAGTAGTCATATCCATAGGTGAAAAGTGAATATTGAGGATTGAAAAAGGGCTAAAATAGTAATTGTGGAGTCGTTAAAGAGTAAGAGACCCTTTCTAATTCGGAGGAGATGTGTTATGAGAACGTTTCGAAATTTGTTAAGACCTCAACTTACATAGACATTATGTGACGAAGGTCATGCGGTGAGGTGGACGCTATCATACTAGTATTAAAGCATCGTATTTCATACGTAGTTCCAAGGTTAAGCCAAACTTTGGAGTGAGAGAAATTTTAGGATGGGTGATGTCACGACCCAACTAGGGGCCGCGACGAGTACCCGATACTTGTACCGGGCACCCCCCCCCCGCACCCCCTGTCATATGTCTTGTTCTTATTACTAAGTGGGCCGTATGAACACTGGCATTTTTTTTTTCACAACATCGCCGATAATAGCATACATGTAAACGAGTAGTAGTATTCAACTGTATTGACATATCGCACGGCGATAAAGACAACTAGGCTATGAAACATCTGACTGTACATATCTGTCTACGAGCCTCTAAACACGATACATATAATTACAAGTAACTGACTTTGCTGTGTCCAAATATATACACAAAAACAGTACCCAAAATAGAAGCTCCGGAACAACTGGGAGCGTCTTCCAATGTACGGCCGAAAAGCTCCTAGAGTCGAGGCCCGTCAACCCTTGTCTACCGCGTGACACGAGACGCAGCCCCCAAGAAAAGCGGGGTCGATGACGAAAAAGCAGTGTACGAGTATGTGAGCCATGAAAATAATATGACGGAGCATGTAACATGCGAGCAATAACAACATGTGAGACCAAAGATCATATAACGAGATAAAAGGATAATGCAGTACTGTAAGTGCCTTTCGTGCGGATGTCATGCTTGCTTATTATATACTTTTTGTTCAAAACATTTTGTGTCATATACATGTGAAAATAACAAGTCATGTCGCCGAAATACGCCGGCTCGCCCACATGTGTCCCGCGTCCGGCATCCCGCGTCCGGATGGAATTACGCCAGCGACCAGGTGGCAATGCGTCTATAGCGCAACATGTATCCATTCCCAAAATTCCCCATTTTCATATACATATCATATACATGTCATATACATATCATGTAAGCGTATGCATGAGAACCCAAAGAAAGTCATGTGTCTATCGGGTGACGTAAGGTCGGTAGCCCCCGATTACCTTATGGAATAACCACGGTCGCTTCGTCTCACCTTGAAGGAACAATCATCATAAGGCGAGACTATCAATGAATAGCAACACCACAGGAAAACATAAGACAAGATTATAAAGTTTCTATAAAAGAAGTAAAGGGAACCGATATACACGTATATCGAGACTCGAGTGACGAACATAAAAACACGGTCATCATGTACCATTGGGTCATTCACGAAGGTTTCAAGGCATTTCAATTTCATTTCCAAAGGTTTCGGACGTTTGAACACTTCTTTTCTTTAAAGCACAAGTTATGGATTCAATTCTATTGAATGGAAAATGAATAAATTTAGGCGTCGTTTCCGAGGGGTAGGACTTTTCCCGAGGGTCGGATTTCAACTTATACTAACTAGGACATGCCAAATGAAGGAGAGGTAGGCTTCACATACCTTTTACGCTTTGTTCACGTCTCCAAACTCAAGCTCCAAGTTCGCCACAATCTACAAATTGGTCATGTTTACCAAACATGATTAGTGCCTTTAGAATTGAATTCTTAAAATAATACTTGGCTACCGAAATTTCGGGCAAAAAAGACCTCCTCCCCGTAAATATTCCATTCCTCCAAGTTCAACTTGGCCAATTTTTACTCAACAACAATCGGGAATTCAAACCCGGCCAAACTATCAACCAACAATACCAACAAACCACTTGTATTTAATTCAACTTAATTCAATTCTTTTCAATGCAATTCAATTCAATTCCATACAATTCAATATAATTCAATACAATATAATTCACATAATATTCCAACAATACCATCAACATACTACTTACCCACATCTTCCAATTTC